>NC_044559.1:82720814-83011191 GCF_007565055.1 Rhinopithecus roxellana
GAGGACACAAAAACACAAAATTACGGAGAGCTGACGGCCTGTTTTGAAGCTGCCTGCAAGCCTGTTTCACATGACATGTTCTGTTGTTGAAATGAGACCTTCCCTTATCTGCCAGCTCTGTTAACAAACAAGATGACCTTGGCTTCAGCCTGTCTTGAGGGGCTGGCTGTTTTACTTTACTAAATGATTTTTTTTAAGTCAAAAGTAGTTACCCCTGGTCAATTCTCTGATAGGTGCCCGCAGCCAAATTTAAAAGTGAGGCCAGAGCAGTTTTCTAATGACAGAACTAGTTTTTGCCGATGTTTGAAAAATGCGTGTGGCAGGAAGAAAGAAAAACAAACAAAAAAATAGGTGAGTGCTTCAGTTCTGTGAGTGCAAGAAAAATGTAAGTTCCACCAAGCTAATATTTATGCTAATGCTCCTCTTTCAGTACCAGAACCTCTGTAGCTTCAAATTTCATTTTAGTTAAGGAGAACGAGGTAATGGAAGCAAAGACAGAGTGCATTGCTTTTCCTGGCCATCGGTGTTATTAGGAACTTGAACACTTTATGTGTAGGAGATGTGCAGTGAGAGCGGTTAACGCTGACCTGTTCTGCCAGAAATAGATAATGTCTCGGGGGAAGTAGACAATGTCTCGGGGGGTGGATGCAGACATGGTCTTTGGCAAGGTTCAGTGCAGGCTGCAAAGTCCAGTTCTGGGTTCTATCTGAGTGGACCACTTTACAAGAGAGGACGAAGTTTCTGGTAAAAGTGGTCTTTAATGCATGGCTCTATGGTGTTAGAGCCGAGTGGGGTTTGGAGGGGACCACGAGTGTGTCTGGCCTCAATTCGAGGGGGTGCAGTGAGGGGAGGTACGGGGACCTGGGAGAAGCTGGAACCAGAGTCACTCACCGGTCCATTCAGGTCCAGACGTATCCCATAAGCAAACTCAGAACGAAGCAGGCCTTGGCGTGGAAGGGCAGGCCCAGCCAACGACTGCCCCTCACATGCTGGGCCTTTTACAGGATGCCTGTGCCCAGCTGCACGGAGGGTGGAGTTGTTAGGCACAGGCAGTAGTGATGCTGTTTATCCTAAGTCACATGTCCATGCTCAGTAGGGTCATTGTCCATTGGGATCATCTTTTTCTATCTCAAATCCTTCTACCCCATGCCTCCCCCAGAGTACCAGGGTCCCCAAAAGAGAGAGAAACTATGGATCTGTGTCATATCAAGAGATTGGTTGCCTCCTATGGCCAAAAGAGTGTTGTCAGCTGTTGTGTTCCTTTGTGTTGCACAAGGTGTTCAGGAAATTGTTGCCTTGTAACGTACATACCATCTCATGAATCACCAGGCCTGTAGTCCTCACTTTATAGACAGTGTGTCAGGCTAGTGTCTACATGTGAAAGAGAAAGTGAACGAGTGAGCCAGCCTGGGCACAAGAGGCCAACAGGGAGTGGAACATCTAATGTATTTACTCATGCCCATGGGTCCTGGAGTGACTGTTTCAGCTGCAGACACAGACCCATGATGAAGGTGAGAGCAGACCAGCCAAGCGCTCCTGGTAGAAATGACTCTGAAAACACCCATCTGGGCAGGGCGATGGAGCCTCTGCCTTCACAGGAACTCCAAACATCATGGGGGATTGGCAGGACAGTGTCCTTGGAGAAAGTCCCAGGGTGGCTTTTGGAGACTTGGGGAGCCTCGTGGTTTTTCTTAGAATTTATTTGGCTTAAAATACCAGTATGTAAATGTCAGTGACAGTATGTAACTTCTGTTTTTCAGAAAAAAAGGGAAACATGCCTTTCACGTGGGGCATCTGTGGGTGTCCCTTTGTGGGTTTTCCGCATGAGTTTTGGGTTGCTGAGCAGGCAGGGGCTCTCCGATTGCGTTCGCTCAGCAGCACACCTGGCCTGTCCTGTGTGCTGCTTTTTGGCAGTCCAGATTCAGGAGCTTAAGAGAGGAATGTTTATAGAAAGGAAATCGATGAGCCATAACTTTCTGTAGAAAGGTAGAAATAGAACGCCTGATTTTCTGCTCTCCTTTTTCTTCTTTTGGTGCTTAAATGTTCACAGAAAGCCCGGGAAGCCCGGCACCCAGGACCCTGTGCAATGAGGCGCTTCTCAGGCTTGTTTTTCTTGCTCCAGTGTAACTCTCCACCCCGTTCGCCAGGATGCTGGTGAGACCACGGCACTCAGCTGAGGTCCAAAGGCTAGGTGGGAAGGCGTAGACCAGCAGAATCAAAGAAGTAATGCTGCACCCCTGGACCGGAATGCAGTGTCCCCCGAACCACCGGCCCTGAGTCAGAGATGCCCCACTGCAAATAGTGATGTGACTCCCAACCCCCAAAGGGCTTCAAGTGACTCCGGCTCCTGGTCACCTGCAGTTTTGGATCTTTCAAGTGGGACCTGGCAGTTTGGGATTTGGCCTCAGCTGTTATTTATGGTTTCGATTTCTGCCCTGTGGTTGATTCATTAAGTGATTTCCCTCTGTCTTTTTGTTTGGGGTGTCTGGCTCTCACATTTGGGCAGTCTGTCGTGTGCTGTTTAAATTTCCCCTTCATTGTGGAGCTCTGAGCATTTGTCCTGGGCTATCACTCTCAACAACTTGAACCTAAAAACTAGAAAGCTTTCTGGTGGGAACCCTGAAAGTCAGCTGCCCCAAGCAGCCCTCACTGTTCATAAACTTGACGGTAGGAGAAGAGCTTTCATTCATGGAAGCAGCCATACGTTTCTCGATAGCACCCAGGGGAGGCAGTGTTAAGGGAGTAGGAATGATGGTCTCGTATCGAGGACTTTTCCAAGTGATACTGGACAGAGGGAATGTCTTACCCAGCTGACCTCGGTGCTCGGAATCAAAGACAGATGCAGACGGGCCTCTGGAAGATACTCTGCTGTGTTTTTGTTGCTGCTGTTTTAAATTTATGCTGAACATTAGTTCACCCACTAAGAATAATGTACCAAGCTTGTGGGCGGGTGTAAACTAACACACTCACATAGTCTGTGGTACTGAGGGAAGGCTGGCAAAGGAAAAGTGCACATTGTTTTTGCTTGTCAGGCTTTTATTACTTTCCCATAGAGAAGACAAGATAAATTTGATGAACTTTCTTAGCATAGCATAGGATAAGATTTTGCAGCAATGAAAAGCAATAGCAAATGATAACTCCTGAGGCTCCATTCATGTAGACTATATGGTATCAAATACTTGGAGTGAATTTATTGTTAATTTTTAGATGAACAGATTAATTTTATCTAATTTCAGAGCCCATATTGAAATTATTGAACTAATTCAAAAAATGTCTGTAGAGCACCTACTCTTGCCAGTTATAGTTCTATCTACCATGGATACAGCAGCAAACAGAATGAAATCCCTGATTTCCTGCTGCTTATGTCTTAGTGGGGGTGGATGGTGAACAAATAAGCCAATTACAGAATAATCCTATACTAATAATAAGACAAGTTTTCCATGAGAGGCCAGAGAATGAAGGGAGGAAGGTGCTGTGTACAGAGGATACTCAGCAGAGCCCTTTCTGATACGGACTTTGGAGTAAAGACCCGGATGGGGAAGGATGGTCTAGAAGGGTTTCCCAGGAAGAACAATCCTAAGAGAAAAACAGAACAGAGGAAAGGCCTGATCTGACTTGTGGTTTAAAGGATTGCCCTGGCCGTTGTTGGGAGGTGAGGCTCTCAGAGGGTGAGGTGGAAGGCGGGGAAGCCCCTGCCAGCAGGGTGAGAATAGAACCAGAGCTGCCCAGTCTTTCAGCCATGTGGCCTCACCAGGCATCTGAATAAGACAGTGTCACGGACATTGTGGACACAGAGAAGCCCCCATTGGATTGGGTTCCAGAGAGGACTGAAGAAGAGAAAAAGGCGCTGTTGAGTGTAGACTCTTCTTAAGGATTTTACTGTAAAAGAGCTGAGAAATGAGGTGGGGGATGTATTCGTTCGTTTTCACATTGCTGATAAAGACATACCCGAGACTGGGCAATTTATAAAGGAAAAGAAGTTTAATAGACTCACAGTTCCACGTGACTGGGGAGGCCTCACAATCATGGTGGAAGGCAAAAGACACGTCTTGCATGGCAGCAGATGAGAGAATGGGAGCCAAGCAAAAGGGGAAACTCCTTATAAAACCATCAGATCTCATGAGACTTATTCACTACCACGAGAACATTATGAAGGAAACTGCCCTACAATTCAGTTACCTCCCACAGGGTCCCTCCCACAACACATGGGAATTCAAGATGAGATCTGGGTGGGGTCACAGCCAAACCATATCAGTGGAGGAAGATGAGACACCTAAGGTCCTGTTAGTTCCAGGGGTTGCGGGGAGGGGCAGTCTCCCTGCTACCCTCTCTGATCAAGAACACAATGCACTGAACTCCAGTGTTTTGCAAAGCACAGTAATTCAGGCTTAACTGTGGCTAGTCATAGTAGCTGTCCACTTCGTTATTTTCATTAGGTAACTATAATACATGACATTGTCATGTGCACAGAAACTATTCAGCTCACAATTCCAAAGTTTTATAGAGAGCTTGTTGAATTTGGAGATGGATGATGTGGCATCGAGAAAAGCCAAGGGAAAAACATTCAATATCAGATGCTTTTTATAATTTAATTGCTGCCTGCTCCCAGGCTGAATTGAACTCCAGAAGGCATTTTCTTTTCACAGTCACCAAATGCATCTCGATATGCAGCAAATAACATGTAGCTCTGGGGTTTTCTCAGGAAACCCAATGAAAAGAATCTGTTGAAATTTTATTGTCTGTTGATAAACACTGTGTGCGTTATTGCAGTCAGTTCTAATTAGATTTATTTTTAAACTGAGTTTCTGTAAATTGTACTGACAGTAAACAGTAAAATCAGATGATTATTCTAATACAGAAAACACAAACGCAACAAAACTGCTGGTACCGCCTTGTCATGGCTTTTTAGCACCTTGGCAAGCCACATTCTCTTGGTGGATAGTTTTGAGGCTGTTGGAACGTAGCAAAATGTTACCCAGGCAGAGAAAAGGCAGTCGCCGGGCTGACTGCTTAGTGTAAAGTATTTTAAGAGCAAATCCTTAGTTACAACTTGAGAACGCTTTGTTGTTTTCGGAAATAAATCAGGGTGCAAACCAAGCTCGTGCCGTTCCAGAACACGACAGACCCGTGAAAACTGCGACATGCATATTCCATCCACATTCTCCCATCTCCTTCCATTTATTTTGTAATAGTCTCCATTAAAAGATAGTGAGCATTTAGGCACTAGTGCCAGTCTCGCATCTCACTCGGGTATATCTCAATGATATTTTCCTCTGAAATCCGAAATGTGAGCTCCCTCCCTGGCGTGCTCCTTCCAACTTCTGCACCGGGACAGCCTGCAGGAGGCATGGACACTGCGTGCTCTCCCCATCTTGTTCCTGCTACTGTCACCCAGTGGAGCTTCACAGAGGGTCATTTCATGAAGCTCCATACCTAGGCCTCTGCTTTGCACTCTCACATTCTGTAAGGTCTTTATGCAAATAACAGCAGCCCAGGAATGTGCCAGAACTCGTCAGTGTTAATCATTAATGACGATTTGCTTTTTCAAAGGTGAGCACCTTAGGGGTCTGAGGTCCTTGTCCTTTTCATTAGAGAAGCTCATTGAGGTTCACAGGAACATATCTCCCTAGGGTCAGCAGTTGGGACTCTCAGAAATGCCTGCTCTTCCTGAGCCCCGTGGTAGACACATGCTTGTTTTCTTGGACTTTGGAGTGAAAGGTAGATGGAGGAAATACGATATTGGATGGCGCTGGATGTTCCAGACGCTCTTTGAAAATATTCACATTTCAGAGGGTTGTCCTAGTATTAAATGTCCATGAATTAAGCCTGCAAGAGGAGAGTTTCACACAATTTGTTACCCTCCTTGCAAGCATCTGAAGCCTCTCCAGAAGTGTTGGCATGAGTAGATTGTCTGTGTTTCATTGGTTCCTTATGAAATCTTTAAAAATAGAATGCAATTCTCAGTTGCCTATCCAACTGAAGAGTAATCCTGTTGAAGTACAATAAATTGCTCTTTGGTGAAAATGGTTCAACTTTTCTGCAACTAGAAGAGTTAATGGGAGTCTGCCACCTCCTCTAGGGAGTGGTTCACACTTTTCTAGCCAGAGAGATTGGATTTTACCACGCTTTTCATCCCGGGATGGTGAAACAACTCAGTGTTAGCCTGGCACGTGTTCTATCAGACTTAATCACAGTTCTTCACTTCATGTGGGTGTAATGGTGAGCTGTTCCTAAGTGTCAGTGGTGTGGTTTTCAAAGCATTCTTGTGTTAGTAGGAATTAATGCAATTGCAGCTCAGTCTACTTATTTTTTCCCCCAAAAGGTTCTTAGCATGATAATCAACGCGGCCTACAAGCCTGGAAGGGTATTAAGAGAATTACAGCTGGTAGAAGATCCCCACTGGAATTTCCAGGAGGAGACATTGAAGGCCAAGTAAGTGTTTTCAATTCTGGAAAGCAAGGGTTTTTGTAATACTTCACCTGCTACTTTGAAACTTGCCACTTCTCTTTGTGACACAGCCCTGAGAAATGGAACAAACTGAAGGACGTTCCTTCTGTAGTTCTATGGACGACATGTAAATTTATTGGCATTTTTGCCATACAGCGTTGCCTTAAGCCATAGGATTCCTAAAGAAAAGTAGAGATTTCCTTAACTAATATTTTATTATATTAAACATTTGGCGTAAAAACTTGTTATGTTTCAGGACCAACAGATTATTCGAGCAAAAGGGGGAAATTTGTAGAGAGGATATCCCTCATCATTGTTATACTATGTTCCTAAACAGCTCTTCATTTTTGATATTATAAAGACTATGCTAAATGCAAATGCTCTCTTTTCTGGCAGTTGACAGTTCTGACAGATTAAAGGAACCCGTGCATGTTTGGTCTGGGTTAAGTAAATGGCAGCGAAATCTGGGTTGACATGGAGTCAAGTGACTTTCTTTTATTTGGAAATAGGCTAATTGGAAAGGTGACATTTTTGCTTTCGTTAAGTTTCTTGACCTCTGAGATTGAGAGCAGGAACCGTATCAATGTACGTGAACTTGGTTGTTTAGGTACATAGAAAAAGATCCGTTTCTAAGATAATTTTATGTTGAATAATTGTTTAGAGTGCTTGAGAGGACTTTCAGTGTTCATCTCTGGGTTTCAAATAGAATAGGTTTTACTAGTTGACTTCTTAATGATCATTGAGATGTAACATTTGAGCAATGATTTTTTTTTTAAAAGAGGAAACCAGTTTTCAGTGGCTAGAGGATATCTAAGCCTCCTTTAGAGAAGGCACCTGCCCTATGCATGGTGAAAATTGAGAAATATTAAATAATTTGTACGATCAGTAATCTTTTCCTCTGTAGTTAATTCATGCTAGTACTGTGAGTAAAGATGTTTAGAGCTTGTTTTGTGCCACACTCAACATTCATTGCCAGCAATCCACTTAGCATTCCTGGTGTCATTTTTGAACAACTCTGGGGTTTTAGATTCAGTAAATGTCATTTATGGTCTAATCATAATCTGCCAAATCACCAAAGTGTAAGAGAATATATGTAGATAAGAAGAGGGTTTATTTGCAGGAAATGGCAGGCCAATTAAAGATGCTGCTACATTTCATCATTTCCTTCTTTCTCAAGAAGTATCTAAGTGAGCTTCACCTATAACTCAGAGAAAAACATGTCTTTCTAATATTTCATACTTTTCTCCTTATTTAAAGAGATCTTTAGCAGTAGTGGCACATTTTCTTACAACTTTGTAGAAGTTGTGGGGGCAGAAAACATGAGCAAGTGTTTATAATGGAGAAATCCTTCTTATTTTAAGACTTTGCTGCAAAATTCAATACAGTCCATGTACACCTAATGGACACAGATATAATAACAGTACAAAAATCTTAGCTCCCATTAAAACTTCCTCTGCCTCTAAATAAGCCAGAAACTCGCTCCCGCTCTACGGTGAGAGGAAGTTCATTTTGCACGTGTTTGCACTCATTTTCATGTTACCACGTCGATCAGAGCTTTTTATTAAATCCAGCCCGATACAATCAAAGCAGACATGGTGAAACCCGGCTCTCCTGAATTATAAAGGCAGCATATTACCTGTTATATCAAATATGACAGAAAGTTCCATAGCAAACTCTTACACAGCAACTTCTAATGAGAAAACATCTGTCTGAGCTGGGTTGCAACTGTGCTAGATCATAGCAGCGTCTCAAAGCAGCTGCTAAGGATGACAGCTTTACAGTCAGCGGGAGCTCTCCTGCTCTGGTCCTGTGTGTTGAGTCACCCCTTCCCTTCTGATGTGAAACGACAACTTTTTAGATCTCGACAACTTTGCTCTTTTCTTTGGTGCACATGGGAGAAGAGAGAGCTGGCATCTTCCCATTTAGCTGAAAGGCAGACATGTTTTCTGTCATGAATAAATTAACATACAAGAGTAGAGACCTGCATTCAAGACATTTGGTCCAGGCCAAGCGTGGTGGCTCATGCCTGTAATCCCTGCACTTTGGGAAGCTGAGGCAGCACACCGCTTGAGCCCAGGAGTTCAAGACCAGCCTGGACAACATAGTAAGGCCCTGTCTCTACAACAAATAAAATATATATGTGTGTGTGTGTATATATGTGTATATATATGCCATATATACATATGGCATTCAGTCCTGTTGGTTGGTTATGGGAGCTGTTGTACACAGTTCTAAAGACTGTTTTCAGGAAGAGCGGATGTGAGATTATCCGTAGGGCAGTGTGCTTGCGCTCATTTGGCATCTAGGATTTCTGGTTGTTTTTTCCACCTCCTAAGAGTAAAGACCCATTTACTTGAAAGGATGAAGGTGTCTTTGTAAAGGTTTTGACTTGTAAATATAATGAAAACTTACACTATTACCTACAGTTGTCTCTGGGTGATTTTTCTTCTATTTATTCCAACAACCAGACCTTTTGTAGAAATTATTGCAATATTTGAACTTGTGAGGAGTCTATCATTATTACCCTCAACATGTATGGAAAAGCAAAAATTTGCTAGCTTATGTGCCAAGGAAAAAAAATGGCTTCTCGTGTAGTTCATTTCTGTTCTGGAAGAGAACATTTCTTTCTTGCCAATGAATTTAAATATGCTCAATTCACCTACATTATTTTGAATTACAGGAGAAGGAATTTAGGCTGTATCTTAGGGGGATAAGGAAAAAAAAGCCTTCTACCTCTCTGCATCTAGAGACATTTAAATATGTTTTTCAACATGTTACAGAATCTCTTGAGGGAAAATGAAAAGACTGTCTGAACTCTTCTTTGAATGGCGTTTGTGATCATCTCTATAAAAGCCAGGCAGAAGCTTAATAATTTTTCCAGCCCTTTGTTATAGTTACTCAGAAGGTTTAAAGGGGAAATATCCTGGTAGGATTTCATGTGAGTTAGAGCTCACTGTCACTTATCAGAGGCGAGGAGATAAAGTCAAATCTTCACTGTTAGGTGCATTGTGCTCAGCTCTGGAAATGTTGTGGTTTCATTTTTTTCCTAAGCAGCGTTTAATTTGGTGTGTTTTTACTTATTTGACTTTAATTTTTGTCCTTTTACGCAAGCCCGTGTCTTATCAACTGTCACAGGTAACATCTGGCTATAAAGTGATTGATGTAAAAAATGGATTCCCACACTGAGAGACTTGACCAAAAAAGGTTTTGTTTGTTCATTCGTGAATTTTGGTTACCTGGCCCAAGCGTATGTAGTTTGCTGTCCTGAAAACGTACAAGGTGAACTTTATGGTTCATAATGCGATGGTTCGTCACGTTAAGCAAAGCGATGAACCAGTTTATTCAAAGGGAAGACAGTGTTTCTGTGTGTGTGTGTGTGTACCTGAATTCATCAGATCGCGGCGTGGCGTGTCTGATTCGAACAGGCCAGCTTAGGACATTCTGAAGGAGCGGTGGTCCCCCTGGGATAAACATTCACACCGCTGGTATTGCAGAGTTCCCATTATTTAAAGGCAAGAAGGAAGAAAGAAATTTCTGAGGCGTTTGGGTGTCCTAAGACTGAAAACCAGTGACCCATCCTCCCGACCCTGGCATCCAGTGACCAAGAGTGAGACCAATGAAGTGAAAGCTTTGATCTGAAGGAAGTGAGAACCGTACCTCACGATTGCTGACGAGAACAGAGGCTTTCCACAGCCTGCAAAGCCTCCCTATTTCTGCAGGGTTCTCAGAGTCACCGTTTCCCTTCTCTTTTAATTCTTCCTTCAGCATTCGAGGGTGTGAGTTCAGCCTGAAGAACCAGAGCTCATCCCCCGCCCCCACACCCCTATCACTGCCCGACAAGATTTTGTTAAAAGTTCTCACAAGGGTGATTTTGAGGGCGAATGATGGAACTTAGACCATAGTGACATTCCGCTTGGGCGCTGCTGGTGGTTATAAACTGATGTTTGCACCGGTGTTGGCTTCTTCACTTTGTTTTTGTTGTTGACTGAAAATCCGTTTTGATTTTTCTCAACTTTCAACTTTCAACTACCATATTAGTCCATTTTCATGCCACTGGGCAATTTATAAGGAAAAAAAGGTTAAATGGACTCACAGTTCCACATGGCTGGGGAGGCCTCATAATCACGGCGGAAGGTGAAAGGCACATCTCACGTGATGGCAGACGAGAAGAGAATGAGAATCAAGCAAAAGGGGCTTCCTCTTATAAAACCACCAGATCTCGTGAGACTTACTCACTACCACTGGAAAAGTGTGGGGGAAACTGCCCCATACTGCCTCCCACCGGGTCCCTCCCACAACACATGAGAATTATGAGAGCTACAATTCAAGATGAGATTTGGGTGGGGACACAGCCAAAACGTATCAGCTACTGAAGGAGAGGAGATGATTTTTTGGCATTCTTACCATTCCATCTTCCTCTGTCTTTCTCCACCCCTGCCATGTGCACTTGGACGTGGAAAGAAATCCCTTCTTTGGCTAAAGGGAAGGAAGTGGAAGGCCACACACACTTTATATTGATATTGGTGAGGAAAAACTTTGCCTCCACTCTCTTAGGTTCTGGGAGCCTGAGAATTAAACTGACCAAAGACAGGTGAGTGAGAGGAGAAACAGCCTGCTTACATGTGTAACGCTTGTACCAAGGGAGTGCTCAGTGGTAAATAACTCAGAGGAGGGGTCCGTCGTTTGAGGATTCTATATCCAGCACAGTACGGGAAAGGGAGCTGGGAGCAAAGGCTTTTGTCGGAAGAACAAGTAGATTGCTTTGGGAAAGACAAATTGGATTTGAGGAAAGCAAATGGGAAATGAGAAAGTTTGTGCTAATGTTTGTTTATGCAGGTGTGAGTGGTCTTTCTTCTTCATGGCCAGGCCGGGAAACGTCCCCAGAAGAGGGGATTTATAGCAGCTTTACTCTTAAGTCTCTCTCCTGGGAGGGGAAGCTGTCCTCAAAGAGGGAATTTACGGCAGTCTCCATTTCTCTAACGTTTCTGCTTTAGAGCAGATAATGGGAGCTCCGAGAAGGCTTCTTGCTGTATCTGTCAAATCTCAAATATCTTGAGCTTAAAATGATCTTCTCTGGACTCTGGGATTCTCAGTGTCCTGCATTGACAACCAGCAAGAGCCTCTCCCGTGTTTCCCACTGTTGATCTGTGACTTCCTTTATTGTCTCAAAGTGTGGTTCCGAGAGCCCCAGCCCCTCCTGATGTGCTCAGCTTGTAAAGACGAGATCGCGTTCGTCCCACCAGGTTTCTCTGCAACCTGAGTGATGCACAGGTGCTGGGATGACAAGGTCTATCTGAGGACTAAGGTGAAGGCTTTCCTTCCTGGACCTCTCCCTTACAACTTTCTCCTCCCTCACCGTTTTTGTCTTTGCTATTCCTTAGTTCCAACTCGATGATCTTTTGCTTGTTGCTTTTATTTTCCTTCTTTCTGAGATTATTTATATTGCCAGGGAGTTTTCTTTTGTGTGCGAGCTCGGCTGTCTCGTAATATTTTCCTCTTACTTTTTCTTCTTGGGACTTGAAATACATGCTTCAAAAACTTCGTGTTTGTGAGAGCCTTGCCGGGCCGCGTGTTAAGTAACATCCGTGTCTTGCCCTCTGGTCTCACAGTGTCAGTAGAAAGTTAAAAGCATTATCTCATGCTTTTCGGTTGTTCTTTTCACACATCCTCCCTACAAAGTTTTGTCGCTGGTATGTGTTTGTAAGTCTCTCATGGAAGGTGAAAGTACAAAACACACTCTTCTTTTCACTTTTGGTAAAATAAAGAATAGAATGAGTCTGGGCACGGTAGCCCGTGCCTGTAATCTCAACACTTTGGGAGGCCAAGGCAGGAGGATCACCTGAGGTCAGGAGTTCGAGACCATCTTGGCCAACACGATGAAACACCATCTCTACTAAAAATACAAAAATTAGCCAGGAATGGTGGTGGGTGTCTGTAGTCCCAGCTACTCTAGAGGCTGGGGCAAGAGAATCACTTGAACCTGGGAGATGGAGATTGCAGTGGGCCAAGATTGTGCCACTGCACTCCAGCCTGGGTGAGAGCCTGTCTCAAAAAAAAAAAGAAAAAAAAAAAGGAGAGAAAGAATAGGTCATCCCTGTACCTAGCCATCCCCAGGTCGGTCATGTGGAGCTCAAACCCCTGTCCGCTGTGCCTGGGAAGATCGTGTAAGGATCAAGTGACGAAGTGCTGTAAGATCCTTGAGAAAATGTCAGTGGCTCCATTCCATAAATGCACATTTACTGTTAATTCCCAGCCAGTGGGTAAACTCTTAGCACCATCTTTTGCCTCTCCTTATTTATAGGCCTGTATCTTCGTGTGTTCAGCATGCCTTTGAAAGAGTTGTTCCAACAATTACCCTAATTTGCAGGGCAACTCCAAAACAAGCCTGTTTATTGGTTCAGGTTGGAGTTGGAATTCACAATCAATTTATCCTTCATATATTGATAGCAACTGGATGCATCCATGTTACTCAACCAGTAGTGCTCAGAAATACTCATGCGGTGGAAAGTCTGTTGTAGAGTCAGCTTAGTAGAGTTTGAGTCATTATATGACTAGATGCTTTTATGTTATTTCTAAGCATTTTTGAAACAATCCCAAACTGACAAAAATATTAGAAGTACAGAATGAAGGTGCTGTTCTTTCTCCTGATGGTTTTGGGATAAGTTGAAAGCCTAAGGCTCATCACCCCCAAACACATGTTGAATAGCCTTCATTCAAAATGCTTGGGACCAGAAGTGTTTTGGATTTCACCTTTTTTCAGCTTTTGGAATACCTGCAGTATACTTATATTATATTGACACTCCAAAGTTTCAGAATTTGGAGAATTTTGCATTTCAGATTTTCAGATTAGGGATGTGCCTGTATTTTTTTTTTTTTTTTTCTTTCTTCTGAAAGGAGTCTTGCTCTGTTGCCAGACTGGAGTGCAATGATGCAATTTCGTCTCACTGCAACCTCCGCCTCCTAGGTTCAAGTGATTCTCCTCCCTCAGTCTCCTGACTAGCTGGGACTACAGGCGTGTGCCACCACGCCCAGCTAATTTTTGTATTTTTAGTAGAGATGGGGTTTCACCATGTTGGCCAGGATGGTCTCGATCTCTTGACCTCTTGATCCGCCCATAAGTAGGCTTTTCTAAGGAGAAAAGCTTGGGCCTGTTGTGTTCACCCTTTTCTTCGCGTTCATGGTGGAACGTAGGTTCCAGTTCCAGTCCAGCACGCCAGGGTTCATCCTAGACTTCTCCTTCCCTATACTTGCAACTCTGGCTCTGACAGTGGAAACCTGGCCTGTGCTCTCCACCTTTGGCGTATTTGTTCATTTCATCAAACCTCAGCATCACTCCAGTATCCTCATGCATCTTGCCGCTGTCCCCACATGCAACGACCTCCTCCCTGCATCCCTCCCCAACTTCCATGCCTTTCCCTGGTGGGTTTCTCCAAGATGGGTTTCATCAAGGAGGGCCCTTGGAACCAATGCCTTTGGAAGGGAGGGGAAGGCAGTGGGATTGTGTAGACAGAGATCATCCCACAGTGAGGCCAGGCAGGCACCTGCAGCACCTCTGGGGTTAAAGGCTCTTCATGGCTGTCTGGAGTTGGGCACCAGTGACCTTTTTACCTCCTCCACAGTCAGTCCCTGGTTGGGGCCCTCCTGGGTAGGGCAGGGCCAAGGCAGCTTTTTGCAAAACCCTAAAGGGGGCTGAGGGGGCTGGGGACAGTGGCTCAGAACTATAATCCCAGCACTTTGAGAGACTGAGGCAGGAAGATCACTTGAGGTCAGGAGTTCAAGACCAGCCTGGCCAACATGGCAAAACCACATCTCTACTAAAAATTAAAAAAAGAAAGAAAAAAAAAAAAAAAGAACGACCACTATAGGCATGATGGCGGGTGCCTGTAGTCCCAGTGACTCAGGAGGCTGAGGCAGGAGAATCGCTGAAACCTGGGAGGCAGAGGTTGAGTGAGCTGAACTGTTGCACCACTGCGCTCCGGCCTGGACAAAGTGAGACCCTGTCTCAAAAAGAAAAGAAAAAAACAGACAAAAAACATAAAAGGGCCACAACTGAAGGCTCCCTTTCAGCAGCTGGGGCAGCAAGCTCCCCAGTGAAGGGGTGCAGGCAGCACGTCATCTGCCACCTCCCCAGCTTGTGCCCCATCCTTACTGAGTCCCCTCTACCCCCCACTGCCATGGCTTCTAAACAGAATTGTTCAGGAAGGGCAGGGAAGAGAAAAGGAGCCCGCTCTTTTTAAAAAATGCTATAATTTAAATCTTCATACCTTCACATGGGCTTTTCCCTATTGTGAAAGGTTTTACTGAAACACTGCTTCCACGAAATCGTCCCAAACTGGGAAGAAAAAATGAAGCCACCCTGGTTCTGTTTCCCCCAGATAACCGCTCCCTTCATCCATCCCTCCAGTGTGGCACCGCGTGTGTGTGCCTTGTCACCTGGAGGTTTGATGAGCATCTCGTCTTTGAGCCTCGTTGTGCAGTTTGACATCTGACCTGGCTTGCGCATTTCTTCCTGCATTCTTATGTCTCATTATTTTATTTTTTTAGGGACTCTAAGAATCTTGATAGTGAGCTCCTTCCAACAAAGCTGTAGGACCACCAAACTCATAGTGGATAAAACTGCAAGGGAAAGCATTTTTATTCTACATATCCCATTTTCACTCTCCATTTCCCACAACACGAGGAACATACCGTGTTCCCAGTTGTGCTGTTTTTTTAATTTTAATTTTAATTTTTTGAAAATGCAACAAAAGCAATAAGCAAGAACCGCCCCAACGTGGGTCCTGGAGTCCCTCTTCAAAGGCACGGAGAGAGGGGAGTCTTTACACATAGGGTCAATGGAGGGCCTGGAAAAACCAACAGCCATTCGGGGCTGTAGGATTTCAAGCATGATCTTATCTACAGAAGATTACTTTTCAGTTCTCACTACATGGAAAGTCAAGCTGGACCCGTTAGAGAAATTGAAGAAAAAGAAACACCTAGGGTCTGGGATATGAAAGACCCTGAATAAATACAAAGTACATTTAGTAGAATATGCAGATACAAAGTACAAGTTGGAATTTAATTCTTAATTTTTTTGCCGTTGATACTTTGGAAAAAAAAAAGATTTATTAGTGGAAAAGTATTTCTCCAGTCTTTAGAAAGACGTTCCTAAAAAACTGAAATTTGACATTTCAATAGCTTGGTGATATGTGAACGAAATAAAAACCTATGTTCTGTTGCCAACTGAGAAACTGACCATTACTTTGTACCCGTGATAGTTTTAAAAATGTGCCGAAAGGTGATCGAAACCTACCTTCAAGTGCTTGTGTTTTCAGCCAGGCATTATTTATATCGTATTCCCATAAATATTTGGATGAGGGCTGTAGTGCCTAATTTTAAAACAAGAACCCATCCAATCTGCTTTTTGTAGTTCTGGTTGCCAGTTTTGTGTTGGTGAATTCATTACCTGTGGTTTTTCTTGGGGCAGGAGAAAGTCTTTTTCTTAAAAGTGATGAACAATAAGTGACAGTATCCAGGTTCCAGAAGCGTGTCTCACTCTAAATTCTTTGTTGTGTGGGTGGGTGTGGGAGGGATGCGAGGAGCTTAATTTTTATTCTTCACTAAATAGTTATGTTTAAGGAAAGCAGTATTGCGCTTGATATTTATATATGATGGCAAGCAAGTGCCATCTCTTTCAGCAATGTTTGTTGAAGTTTTTGGATTCCCATATATAAAATCAGTTCCTTGTGGATAACTGTAAAAGGCGTTCGGATTTTCAGATCTCTCGTTTTCCTAGTGCGTTGAAAAGGTTTTTGGGAAAACTTCCATACCCCCTTAGTCTCGATTAGTCTTTCCACTAAGAGCAGAGAAAAGTGCTTAAGGGGACCTCAGAGAATCCTTAGAAAATGTGAACCGAGAAGGAAAGATACAAGCAGGCAGCACCCGTGGTCAGGAGAAGCTGCTGTGTGGGTGGTGGGGAGGTGCAGGTAGGCAGTCTGGGGGTCCCCGTTCTTGTCGCTCCCCACCGGAAGAATCTGAGCCACAGGCCCCATGGCTTTTACAGTCATGTTTATTCTCTCAGTGCTCTGGAGGGCTAAAGGCCAAGATGACGGTGCCAGGGTTGGTTTCTCCTTAAGCTTCTTTTTGGCTTGTGGATGGCCACCTTCTCCCTCTGCCCTCACATGGTCTAGTCTCTGTGCGTGTACACCCCTGGTGACTCTTCTTCTCCTTCTCCTTCTTCTTCTTTTTTCTTTTTTCTAAGAGACAGGGCCCTACTGTGTCACCCAGGCTGGAGTACAGTGGTACAACCATAGCTTATTGCAGCCTTGAACTCCTGTGCTCAAGGAATCCTCCTGCCTCAGCCTTCTCAGCCTCCCCAGTAATGCCCCACCATGCCCAGGTAGTTTTTAAAATTTTTGTAGAGATGGGGGTCTCATTACGCTGCCCAGTCTGGTCTTAAACCCCTGGGCTCCAGCAGTCCTGCATTGGCCTCCCAAAGTGCTGATATTACAAGGGTGAACCTCCACACCCAGCCTTTTCATCTTCTTATAAGGCCACCGCTCCTATTGGATTAGGCCCCAACCCTTATAACCTCATTTGATTTAATCACCTCATTGAAAGCCCCATCTTCAATTACAGTCCTATCGGGGGTTATAGCTTCAACATAAGAATTTGGGAGGGACATGGTTCAATCCATAATAAGAAGGAAGGTCTCCTAGTGAGGCCCCTCAGTTAGATTTACCACTTTTGGGGGGGAGATTTAACTGGAGAAATCCCTCTTATTTTTCCTAATACACAAATAGACTATAGCTTTCCAAAGACCTCAGTCTAATAAGAAATAGAGATGAGTATGAAGGACTTTTGATTCCGGCACGCATTCTTGGTGCAGTGTGATGTCATCCACTATCTATCACTCAATCAAGATTTCAGTCTGTGGGGAATTGCAGTGAAGATGTGCTTGTTCAGAAAGGATTCGATTTACTGCTTTGGAGAAAGCAACCAAAGCCATGGAGGGGTTGCTGAGGGGACTGGAGAGCAGGTGGAAGCAGGTTTTAGTTCCTGGAGCAATCTTTCACCAGCCCAACCTAGGGGAGAGGAGTGGCCAGTTACCCTCATGGGCAGAGTATGGCAAGTGGCATTACCATTTCATGTTGCTCCCTTTACACTTGAGAGTACAGCAGCCTTTTTCTTTAACTGTCACTCATCCACCGGAGAGCCGTCACGGTTCTGTTTATACTGAAGCCACTTGCTGCCAGTGTCTGCAAGACTGGGGGTCTTCACTCGGTTTCCAGGTCCCAATCATACAGTCACTCTGCATTTTTAATTTTTTTTTTCTTTTTTTCTTTTTTTGTGTTTCTCTCCATTTAAATGTGACCTCGCTTACCTATCACCATTCTGCACAGATGCCATTTATGAATAATGGAAATCGTCCCCATTTCAACAATATACACAATCTTGACAAAGATATCCTTTCAGTGTTCTGAATTTGCATGGTTTTCAAGGCAGAATCATGATCCCATATGCACTCACATTTTTCAAAACTGAAATAAGATAACAACAGGAAAATACCTGTTAGATTTCACTAACCTCATTTCAAGAGCCATGCCCGTTAGGTATGTACGCTGCACCACTAATCTTTGATATGAAGTTGTGTATAGCAAAATGAGGGTGTGCTAAATGGGGGGGTCTTTATGGAAGTGGATTCTGGTTTAGCACTGTTGTGACACATTTGTAGCACACTAGTGAGCATTTCTTATAAATATCTCTCTGAGAAATAACAGAAACAACATGGAAAACTGTGCACGATATGCTTTGTCATTAGAAAATGAAGTTGCTACCTTTGAAATACGTGGTACAGAATAGGTCTGAATCATAATCTGGTCTTACCATCGCTTTTTCCCCCACCTTGTTCTCTAGATACAGAGGCAAAACGTACAGGGCTGTGGTCAAAATCGTACGGACATCTGACCAAGTTGCAAATTTCTGCCGCCGAGTCTGTGCGAAGCTAGAGTGCTGTCCAAATTTGTTTAGTCCTGTGCTGGTATCTGAAAACTGCCCAGAGAACTGCTCCATTCATACCAAAACCAAATACAGTAAGTACAAATAATGAAAAAAAGAAAGGCATGGGCCCAGAGGCCTAAACTACACTATAAGGTATTTGGTTTTTGTTTCATTTGCTTTTTTCTTTTTGAACCTTTTAACTAGTCTTCCATAGGAATTGCTATGGAAGGATTTTTAAAGATTTGCTGTAGCAGATACATGTGTTTTTAGCCTGACATACGGAGGGGATGGGATGATTTAAAACAGGATGAATTTTCATTGGTAGGCCTGGGAAAAGAAGAGAAGAAACTGTGTGTACTGTCATGAGTTTCAGTGGATTGATTGATTCTACAGCTCAGTGGATGCCAGGAGAGCACAATAAAATTGACCACAGTAACAGTAACCCAGATGACTCTTTCAGTCCTTACTCTGGGATAGTGTAATGTTGCTCTCATTGCTCTTCCTGATAGGGGGCCACATCCGCATCATAATCAGCTTCTCATGTTTAGACGCCTTCCTCAACAACCCCACCCAGGAGAGCCATGGAGGACTCAGAAGCCACCATCACTTTCTTTTCTGCCAGTTAGCTTTGCCTCTCTCCCAGGACAAAGGATGCAGGACTCAGAGCTGTCCCCACTTTCCTACCTCCAGCTCTTGCCTCTTCCATCCCCAGTCCCATTCGAGGATCTCTGGCTGTGGGCATCTGCCTCCCCTGAGCCCTGCCCTTCTTCCCTTCTGATGACCTTCTCCATCCGTGGTAGCCACTCCCAGACACCTCCACCTCCTGTGCCTGAGCCCTGATCTGTCCCTCTGACCCACAGTTCTGAGTTTCCTGCATCTTCCCTCAGTTCTCTGTAATGCAAGGGGGAGTGACCTGGAAGTTGACTCTGCCAGCCATGTTCCAGCCAACTGGGATGTGACAAGGGCCTGGCTATGTGGCCAGTGCTCTGTGAGCCGCAGTCACTTGTGATGTTTGTCAGCATGCGTTCTGGAACCAGGAATCTGAATGTACTTGAAACGCTATTCAGAGTGTGACTTTCCTTGTATTTTATTACCTCTCAGTGTGTTTCAACACACACACACACACATAGACACACACAGCCTCCTTGCCACTCTGCCTTCTGCTGGAGGTCAGCTGTGCCCTCACTGATCACACAGAGCCCCCATCATTCTGTGCACAGGGGCTCTCAGGTAGGGCCCGCCGGTGTGTCGGCCCAGCACATCACCTAGTTCCGGAAGAGTTTGTTTCTCCACCACAGCACTTTTTCCAGGGGAAGGATTCCCTGGGGAACAGCAGCTCCTGAGTAACAAAGGCCTGACCGAGGGCTCGGCTTGGCCATGCGTGGTGAATGCTTACCTGCCAAGTGGGCTTCTGGGAATGGCAGGGAAGGAGCAGGGTCCCACACCTCCCATTCAGCACTGCCAAAATGAACTCAGAGATGTCTCTGGATCTCATATGATAATACTCCTAACTCCCAAGATCCTTTGGGTTAATTTATAATGGTTGTTACCACAGGCTGAACTGAGGCTCCAGTGGGAGGAGGCCAGAACGATATTTTGGTGGAGTTGAGCACTAGAAAAGCAGGTGTCATCCAGTCTCATTCTAAGGCTCCAAACACATACTGACCTTTGGCTGCATTCCCTAAAACCAATTCTTATCCCCAGCCTCTGGCTTCTAAGAAGCCAGCCTGCCCTAGCCCTGTCATGCATGCTTGGGGTTTGGGTGGGGACAGAGTCTTGCTCATTTGCCCCTGTACCTGGAGATGGCCACAAAGCAGTGCTCGCCCACGGCAGTTCATTCCTTCTCACTGAGGAACACGGTCCTTGTAGAACTGGACACGGGACCTTGTTCCAAGCTCTCTTGCCATCTGCTGCTTTTGAGCGGTTGATGAGAACAGGCCAGGGCTCCCGGAGCAGGTGTGCCTCCTGGGAGTTCCAGGGGTGCCACTGTGAGGCCGCCCGACAGTTTTTCCAAATGCCGTGCTGTGATCAAATGCAGGGGAGGGAGTGGGACATAGAGGGCCTTAGGCCTGAAGGAAACCTATGCTTGTTAGTCCTGATGGTCTCATTTTGTAAGTAAGGAAATTGGGGTGCAGAAAGGATAGGTGACTTACCTGGAGGACGAAGCCCGCGGCCCAGCACTGTGAGAATGCACTGAAATCATGCTCCCTACAGAGGGGCCCCTGCAAACCAGGGGTTGTGCATTTGCCATTTTCCCGTGGCCCACCCCATTCGTGGATAAAGGTTCCTTGGCTGCATTCAGTTACTTTGTGGCTCATGGGCGTCCCATGGTGGGACGGTTGAACCTTCGGTTAATGAGTAGGCGTCTGGGTCGTGATTGAATGCTGGATCCTTAGTGGTGGTTTTCATTAGTTGATGATACATTTTGTTTATAAAAAACATTAATCACTACTAAAGTTCAATAAAATTTTTGAATTAAGATATACACCTGTGTCTCTGCTCTAGCATTCAGAAGTAATGTGAGTCCCACCAAATGAGAAGGGAATAAAGTACACAACGATGTAATAGAGAAGGAACTCTGAAAAGAGGAAAGGTGCTTGGTGAATTTGGCCTGTGTGTTCAGGATCACGACTTGTCTTGGTCAGACCAAGAGCTGGGGGAGTCCCTCATGCCAGGACCACGCCAGCAGATGTTCACCCGGTGCTTGCTGACTGACCAGTTGCTCAAGATTCAGACTTGGGAGCAGGTGTCAGAGCACTCCAATGGATGTCATTGCCACCACTGTATGCAATGTCTGGGGTCCAGACAGGGATAAACTCCTGTGGGAACTGTGGACATCTTTGTCTCTTTCACCTTCTGCAGAAGTCAGCTCTGGCTACTACAACAACATACCACAGACCCGGGGCTTTCACTGCACACACTTACCTCCTATAGTCCAGGAGGCTGGAAGTCCAAGATCAGGGTGTCAGCAGCTTTGGTTTCTGATGAGATCCTTCCTGGGCTTGCAGGCAGCCACCTGCTCCCTGTGTCCTCATGGGGCCTCTCCTCTGGGTCTTGGGTCCTTGGTGTCTCTCCCAGACACCAGGCCCCACTCTTAGGACCTCATTAATGTCAATGACATTCAAATACACTCACTTTGGGGATTCAGGCTTCAACGTTGGGGAGGGGCCAAGTTCAGCCCGAACACCTTCCAGACCTGAAGCTTTAGAGCAGTGCTCCTTCCATGGGTCTGTTTTCTCAGAATGACTTTGTAAGGCACAAATGAGTTATCAGATGAAAGAATCGTCTCCCTCCTTCCTCTCTCCTCTTCCTCTGTTCGTGTCTGTGTGTGTTTATGCCTTCAAAGGCTTCTCATCTTCCTTCCTACAGCCTATTACTATGGAAAGAGAAAGAAGATCTCCAAGCCCCCCATCGGAGAAAGCAACCCCGACAGCGGATACCCCAAACCCGCCAGGCGGAGGAAGCGACGGAAATCCATTTTCGTGCAGAAGAAACGGAGGTCTTCTGCTGTGGACTTCACCGCGGGCTCGGGGGAGGTATGTTCTGCCCGGGGCGCCCGCCCGCCTGTGGCTCTGTCATCTGGCCCTGGCTGGCAAGTATGGCTGCTTCACAGCAGAGGTGGCCCTGGAGATTGCGGCAGGATGGTCAGAAAGACCGAAGAAGAACCCCCTCCTCCTTACCTGCTGAAAACAAATGTAGCGTGTCCAGCTGCTTTGGCTGGGAAGGGGCCTCGTAGGGCCCGCGGTTGGGACCATTGGCTCCATTTCAGAGACTGCCGGGGACAGGGCTTGCTAAGTGGTCTGCACAGGGCCCAGGCCACTGCTACCGGTCCCCCTGCCACCAGCCCCTTAAATGCCTTTTCCTTTGGCCCAGGAAAGTGAAGAGGAGGACGCCGAAGCCATGGACGATGACACCGCCAGTGAGGAGACAGGCTCCGAGCTCCGGGATGACCAGACGGACACCTCGTCGGCGGAGGTGCCCTCGGCCCGGCCCCGGAGGGCCGTCACCCTGCGGAGCAGCTCAGAACCTGCACGCCGGCCGCCCGCAGAGAGGACACGAAGGGGCCGCAGGGCGCCAGCCGTCTCCTCAGCAGAGGAAGGGGAGAAGTGCCCACCGGCCAAGCCCGAGGGGACAGAGGTGACTCCTGGGCGTGGGGGCAGAGGGCTTCTCACTGCCCACCTGTTACACCGCAGGGCCACGATGTGGGGAAACCCGTTTTAAATACCTCCAACAGCAGCAGCTGTTCTAGCTCGTTCCCAAGTCAGGAGCAAAGGCTGGCACTTCACCTCTGGGCGGAGGTACCTTTCACCATTGGAATGGAGTGCCCAGGGCGGAGACAGTACCTCTTTCCTGGATGGCTTTAGTGCCACCTGGGTGCTTGTCAGGAGGTGGGCACAGTCCTTGGGTTGCTTTGAACTCTGGGTTTCCAGAAATTCCTTCCCCACATCTCCTCTGACTGCCCTGTGTCACAGGACACCTCTGTGATGTTGTACAATATTTAATCAGTGTTTCAGGTCTCCCCTAGCCCCATGGGTGGTGTGAGATCAGCAGAAAGGGCCACTGGCACCATCATTACAGAAACATTGGGGGACACTCTCATGTCTGCTTGGACGTGCCCCTTGTATTTCTCCTCTTTTCTGTAATCAGAGATGCTTCGTTCCTAAGCAGCCCCAAGGTTTCCTGAACTAGGGATGCAAGAGCGACTGTCTGTGCCTGCCTTCTTCCCTCTGAAGGCACATGAGTCCTTGCAGGGGGCATCATCACTGAGCTAAGAACTTTCCCAGGGACTGAGAGGGTGTGCAGCTTTTTCAGGTACCCAGTGAGGGAGCAAAGGGAGGCAGTGGCTTCCGGCCAGGAACGGCTGAAGCCTGGAGAGTGCTGGAGAGGACCCAGCCGGCTGACTGTGCCACAGCTGAGCTCCTCCTACCTTTCTCTGCAGGACACGAAGCAAGAGGAGGAGGAGAGACTGGTTCTGGAGAGCAACCCGTTGGAGTGGACGGTCACCGACGTGGTGAGGTTCATTAAGCTGACAGACTGTGCCCCCTTGGCCAAGATATTTCAGGAGCAGGTACGGTGGCTTGCCGCATGTCGATTGTTTGATGTGCTGAGACTCTGGATCTGAAATGAACCTCCTGTCCTAGCGGGCTTCCTCGTGACACCTGCATGGGGGTTCCTCAGCACTGCTCAGCAGATGCGCGAGACCCAGCTCCCTCCAAGGCCCCTGCTGAGAGCTGCCTGGCAGGGAAAAGAGAGAGAGAGCCTCATTCCTGCTCCTCACTGGCCCCACCAGTGCCATGGTGGGGGTGGAGGGGTGACTCTCCCGGCTCTAGTGACACCATCCAGCAGGGGTGGGAGGTGCCTATTGCTGCCAGGTGAGGGGTGTGAGTCCACGCTCCCCCTGCCATCTCCACCGACCCTGCAGTGGGGGCTCTTTACCACCAGGCCAGGGTAAGGGTCCCAGTTCCCTGCCTGGCCCTTTCAGATGGCACCTCGGTGGTAGGATGAGGTGCTCAGTTGCCACCTGGCCAGGCTGAAAGTCAGGACGGCTCACTCCGCCTTGGCTGCTGTCAGTGGGGCCTGGCCAGCCCTCCCTGTGATGTTCAGGTGTCAAAGAGGTGTTGCTGTCTCACAGGTTTTTATCTTGCTGGGCCACCCCTTGGCCAGGCCTTTGTCTGGAGACAGCCGACTTTGGTTGAGCCTCCTGTCAGTGCCTTTTGGCAAATCTGGGTTGCAGTTTCTTCAGCTCCAAGTCTCAGGTGCATGAAGCTCACACACAAACAGCAACCAAAACAACCAGAGAGCTCAGCACCATACTGTCAGCTGGGGGCCCAGGCCCCTAGCCGGTCTGCCCTCCTCTCTCCACCTTCCAGAGTCTTCTGTTTGTGGATTTCTATATAATGCCAGTGGATCTTACTTAGGCCTGGTGGGAGAAGAAGGGAACAGTGTATCCACCTGGCCTGCCCAAAGTGGAAGGCCGCTGGCTGGTGTGTCGTACTGAATGCTGCTTTCGTCATTGTTTTCTTACCTCCCTCACTTCTTTCTATATAAAATGTTTTTAAGACGATGGTATGGTGATGGACAAACGCAATAACGGTCGATAGAATTTCTATTTTAAAGGAGTCTGTAGCCCAGCAGATGAAATGAGTATAGTTAACTAAAACATAAGATATATGATGTTGTGTCCTAAGGAAGAAGAGACGGTTTTTATTTACATTGTCCCTTAAATTAATACGCAAACAAATTGCCACGGAAACAGGATGCACACACACCACCTTGCATCTTGCCTCACTGGCCTTGCAGAAAATTCCAGGCTCTTGCTCTGCTCTGTGCTTACTTTGTTAAAGTTTCTTGTGTTGTCCTGGTATAAATATCTGTGTTCAAAGACCTCGTTAAAAAAGAAAGTACTGTTTTTCATATAATAAGTTAAAGATAGGTTTATTCAGTCTCTTTTTAGATCATACAAACCAGTAGTCTAGAAAGAGGATATTTCAAACATTAAATCTGGGAACATAAAAGGGCTGTGACTTCCCGTGCACCCAGGAAATTTCCCAGCTTTTCTCCCATGTAGCAATAAACCAAAAAAAAGCAAATTACAGTGGTCTCCAGTGCCACCCAAAGAGAGTAGTTATTGTCATTCAAAGTTCTTCCCCCGTGTCCCAAGAAGTCCAAGAGATGAATTAGTTCATCCTATTGACGACCACCAGAACCTTCTGCAGACATCCACTAAGATCATGCTGAAAGAATGATTAGACTGGGCATGGTGGTTCAGGCCTGTAATCTCAACACTTTGGGAGGCCAAGACAGGCGGATCACTTAAGGTCAGGAGTTCGAGACCAGCCTGGCCAATGTGGTGAAACCCTGTCTCTACTTAAAAAAAATACAAAAATTAGCTGGGCGTGGTGTTGGGCGCCTGTAGTCCCAGCTACTTGGGAGACTGAGGCAGCAGGATTGCTTGAACCTGGGAGGCAGAGGTTGCAGTGAGCCGAGTTCGTGTCACTGCACTCCAGCCTGGGTGACAGAGTGACTCCATCTCAAAAGCAAGCAAAAAAAAAAAAAAAAGATGAATGATTGAAGGCAGAAGGAGTTGCCTCCTGACTTTCTGACATTGGCCACCCTTCCTGTCTGGACAACTCTGAAAAGCAACCAGGGAGAGGCCTCCTTAGACCTAAAGAACCTGGGTGATGAGTTTGTCCCTTCAAATAACACACAAACAGGAAAGAAAGACAGTTGTAAGAAATGCAAGGGCTTAGGTGATCGGGGGCTTATTGATAAGCCGTATCTCCTTCTCAAAAACAAAAAAGAAAGCAATAGATTGAAGTCCTGTGTAAAGTGTTGCCCAGTGCCGCACTTTGCCTGTCTGGTATTTATTGACAGTGGTGCTGCAGCGAGAAAAGCGTTGTATTCAAATCCATGACAAGCGCTGATCCCGCAGGTTTGGTTGCGCTGATGCGTATCTGTCGGTCCCTGTGTGCATTCAGCATACGCCGATTCCATCCCTGCGAGGCGCCTGCTGATAGCGAGGTGTGGCATTCTGTATTACTGTAACATTTTGGTTTTATTTTTAGGCTCAAATGCTTAGTTTTCACAATAAAAAAAAGTTTAGTTAGGCCTGAATGAAGAGCAGATTTCTCATTTCTAGATTCCAGGTTAGGTAAGAGGGCTTATACCTTGAAACGTCAATAGCTCCTGTGTCTGTCTACACTGTGTACAAGTTCTCAGTAATAAGCAAGAAAGTGAAACAAAGCTGGTTTGGGGAAAAGCCTAAAGTGTTGAGTCTTCCTTTCTTTTTTTTTTTTTTTTTTTTGAGATGGAGTCTCGCTCTGTCGCCCAGGCTGGAGTGCAGTGGCCAGATCTCAGCTCACTGCAAGCTCCGCCTCCCGGGTTCACGCCATTCTCCTGCCTCAGCCGCCCGAGTAGCTGGGACTACAGGCGCCCGCCACCTCGCCCGGCTAGTTTTTTGTATCTTTAGTAGAGACGGGTTTCACCGTGTTAGCCAGGATGGTTTCGATCTCCTGACCTCGTGATCCGCCCGTCTCGGCCTCCCAAAGTGCTGGGATTACAGGCTTGAGCCACCGCGCCCGGCCGAGTCTTCCTTTCTTGTATTCCTAAGCCCAGTTGATAACACCAGAGAAAAGTTTCATGCCTTCCCTAAGCTAAGCCTTCTAGGAAGTGGAACACTGGCCAACACTGTCTCCCTTGTAGAATCAAGTTGCTCTCCAAGTTGCTTTTTTTTTTTTGAGATGGAGTTTTACTCTTGTCGCCCAGGCTGGAGTGCAATGACGCAATCTCAGCTCACTGCAACCTCCGCCTCCCGGGTTCAAGCGATTTTCCTGCCTCAGCCTCCTGAATAGCTGGAATTACAGGCACCCGCCACCATGCCTGGCTAATTTTTGTATTTTTAGTAGAGACAGAGTTTTGTCCTGTTGCTCTTCTAATATCAGTAAAAGCCTTGCCCTTCATCCCTACTTGTTTCTCTTACGAGAGAGAAAAATAGACTTTCATTGATTGTCATCTCGTTCCTGTGTAATTTCACATTTCACATTAGGCAAGTTCACCTGTTGGAATAAAAAGTCATTGCCCTGTGGGCTGTCTGAAGTACATGGGCACTTGAGTCTCTTTCTGTCCCATCAGACCTTTAATTACTAATTTTTACTAATTTGTTCATCGTCATTTAGCCCAGATACTCCAGCTCTGATTTGAGGAGGCCTCCAGTAGGTCACTGAAGGCATTGTCTGAGATTTTAAATGAGCTAGAAGGAACCCAGAGACTTTATTCACTGGCATGTGAATGAGATCCCTGTGCACAGCATGGTCATTGCTATGTGTACGCATGCTCTGAACATTGTAAATGCAGAGATTATTATAATCACCAGGAGCATTTGCAAAAATTATAAACTCCCCATTACCAGCACCTGTGCCTTTCGTTTCTGAAATGTATGGCAACTGCTTAAAAATCTATACTCCATAATTTAACGCTGTAAACCTGTACATTACACAGTAAAAATCCACTCATCTATAACTAAAGAACACACAAAACTCTACCTAGTCATTTTGAATTTTACCTATTCATTCAGCTTCCATCAGTCAGAGACAGTGCAATAAGCAGACAGCTCAAGTGATCAATTGACATTAATGAAAAAATTTCAGGGTAGTTTATAGGCTTAGTCCAGATTAAGCTGTCCTTTCTCTACTTCTCTAGACCTGAATACCTCCATTAGGAACTACCAAATCCTCACCTGAATGCTCTATCAAAATTGATTTAATTTTGCCCTGTGCTAAGCATGTCATATATCTCATCATATTTCATTTCTTTACAATTAGTCCATTTATGAGAATTCTTTGTTTAACATTAAAAGTGATCTGCCAGCAGCTCTCAGTTATATAGGAATATGTTTATAAAAATTAAACCACCTGCGAAGTATGCTGTTATCTAAATAATCCTTGAAAGAAAAAATAGTCTTCCAGATAAAGTGGCTTTCTGGGCTCATCACGATTTTACCTTTGGTGTCGCCCCAATTTCCTGGAATTCTACGTTCCAGGGAACTAGCTGTGTTCATTCTTTCAATCCCTCTTGGCCTTAATAATTCTTATTGGTCCCTGAAGTCTCAGTTCGAAGCCCTTTCAACACCCCTGTAAGACTGACTTGGTTGCCTGTCCTGTTTGAGCCCTTAGCTCTGCATCGATATGTTACTATCCCTGTATCCTAATAGTCTGTTGACTTGTCTGTCATCCTTCAGATTCGTGGGGTGCCCAGAGAGGGAACCTTTCCTTTGTTCACTGTGACATTCCCCAGAGGCCAGCCAAGTGCCTGCCACTTAGTAGATGCTCAATAAATATTGGCAAGGAAATAAATGAGTGTGCGCAGCTGCACTTAAATGTGAGACATGCATCGGCCACCTTCGCTGAAATTTTCTGTAGAGAAAGAGTTACATGAATATTTTAGTGCTGATATTCAGTGGTGATTGAATCACCATCATGCCCAAGTACAGATGTTAAAGACTGAGCTACAGTTTTCCCTTCGAAGTGTAATGTCTGAAAACTACAGTTCTCATTCCAACACTGTCTCTAACTTGCTGTGTGATCATAGTTAGATTGGCTAGCTTTTCTGGGCATTAATTTTCACCAGAAAAGTAAACTTCCTGGGAAAGTAAAATAAGTTCTATTTCTATTCTGTCCTGTTCTGTGGATGTCATTAAACATAATGGTTGAGCCACCTGTCCACGGTTTAATGGCATCCACAGAATAGAACATCAGCCCTCTGCCTACTTAAAATGTGTTTTTATGAGGCCCATGGTACCTTGAAGACTTTGAGTCCCTCCGCCTGTGCCCTCCTGGTCTGTTGTGATGTACTATATGTGGATTTGGCTCTGAAAGTGGAATTGGCCTGCAGGCCCCAGACCAGAGGTCCCCTTGGTTTCTTCGCGACCTAGAGCCAAACACTATTTCACAGTACTCCCAAATCCCCCCAGCTGCAATCAGCCTTTTCTCTAGCATCTGAAAAGAAAGTAAAATAACATGTATGAGCGCTATAGAGAAAGGGAAAAATGATGTAAACATAGCATGAAAATATAGTGACAGTTTTCTATAGTTGATCTCCTGCTTTCAGTATGTATACAAGACAGATCTGTTTACTTCGTGGTTTGATAAAGTCACCTTTGAGTCTTGGTTGAGCGTGGCTTCACGTTGATTACATCGTAGCTAGCGCTCATCTGTAATTTAAAAATAAAAAATGACACTCACATTGATACTTTTAAAGTGAATGTTTCATTTTTATTGCTGCAGTACTTATTAGGGAATATTGTTGCTTTTGAATCTGATCAGAAGATAAATTATTCCTGCTCTTAACATTAGTCTTTTGAATCTGATCAGATGATGAATTATGCTTGCTTAGAAGATCAGTCTGCTCAAGGCTACCATTTATACACACTTTGACTTTTTGCTTTAGATATTTTCAAGACAGCTAAAGAAACCATTAGTTTAAGAAAACAAGCTGCCTGTGCGAAAGTCGCCGACAGGTGTTGTTGGAGACATATGATCTTACGCTTTTGCTTGGCTATTAATGTCCTTGTGGCTTATGGCAGCCCTGGGTGTAATTCTTCTGCAAGTGGCAGAAATTCCAGTTTGTGGAGCTCACTTAATGCTCTCATGGTACCACTGATCTTCATCATTGCCCGGGGCCTGCAATCTCTTAGAGCCTCAGTGACTCCCTCTGGACGATCGAGATCGTCTTGGTAAACAGGAAGGAGGACTGCGGTTAAACGCAGAAGTCCAGTCAAATGACATCTCTGTGAATGAACCAGATTACTATATGAAGCAAGCTGCTGAAGAGACAGAGATGTCCAGTGGAAGGGTCTTAGAGCTTTGGAGTGGGTCTCTGGATGCTTCCTCCTGTAGCAAATTCAACTGAACATTCAATGAATGTCTTCATGCCCTGTGTGTAGGTAGAGAAAGGCTGAGCAGGACACAGTGGGGCAACAGATCTGTGTACAAGCAACACCTCGCTCTGGGCAGTGTGTGTGTGTGTGTGTGTGTGTGTATTTTCCTTTATGGAAAACTGCGCTGTCATTGGCATATCTCTCTTGAGCATCTTCTCACCCATCCTGATGGTGAAATGCCAGACCTTGGCAGGGAGGTGAGGGAGCCTTGTCTTTTAGTAGAGATTCCTTTGCTTATTGCTCAGATGAAGTCTCAGCATAGCTCAGGGAGGACCTGGCCTTGCCTGGGGTGGAGGGTGAGTTGCCCTCCCAGCAAGGGGCGATAAGCTTGGGAAGCAATTCCTGCAGCAACCCTCCTGTTCCAGCTCCTACCCAACAGAGTAGGTATGTGAATTTCAGAGTAGCCAGAATGCCCTTAGCCAAAAGCTCTTGTATTTGTATTGTTGGTTTTGTGGTGGTGGTGGTGGTGGTGTTTAGAGAGGCTCCTGCTATGTTGCCCAGGCTGGAGGGCAGTGGTGTGATCACAGCTCACTGCAACCTCAAACTCCTGGGCTCAGGTGATCCTACTCCCTCAGCCTCTGAGTAGTTGGCATCACAGGTTTGCACCACCCTGCCCAGCTAGTTTTTAAATTTTTTGTAGAGACCGTATCTCACTGGATTACCCAGGCTTGTCTCAAACTCCTGGTCTCAAGCGATCCTCCAGCCTCAGCCTCCCAAAGTGCTGGAATTATAGGTGTGAGCCACTGTGCCTAGCTGCAAAAAGATTTTAGTAACACAGAGATTAGACAGTCATCCAGCTGGGTTGGTATCTCTACCAACAATCCCCTGAATTGAATGAAACAAGAGCATCCTCTTGCCAGGTTTGGCCCCGGGATGGAGCCTGCTGTGATGCATCTGCGTACCCGGGTGCACACCGCCCCGTCTCTAACCTGCCTTTCTTTTTCTGCAGGACATTGACGGCCAGGCACTCCTGCTTCTGACCCTTCCGACGGTGCAGGAGTGCATGGAGCTGAAGCTGGGGCCCGCCATCAAGTTATGCCACCAGATCGAGAGAGTCAAAGTGGCTTTCTACGCCCAGTACGCCAACTGACTCTCCCCTCGGGAGGTGGCCCGTGATGTAGGATGCAGTGTTGGTAAAGGTTTCCAGGACTGAAACTTTGATTTTCCGGGATGTGTTCAATGGTACAGACACTAAGTATCACCAGAAAACCAGAAGCCCAGGATCTCCTGCCTCTGCTGGCGTGTGAACTGTTTCCGTGTTTTCAAAGCACAGTGAAGCACAGCAGCAGTTGCTTCTGGGGAGGTGCCAGTTAAAGTCACGCGTCAGACCCTGCCGGACGTGGGCCAGCTTCTTGGTTCACCCACATTTTGCCTTTCTCCCGCCCCAAACCAGGCAGCTCCCTTGAAGCAGGATTTCCTAAAGTGAGGCCTGCATTCTTTGTAAAAGAAGAATGTCGCCAAGGAAGAAACCTCACCCCGTGCTGTCATGTTTCCTGTAATCACACGGGCACATTTATACATGCAGTTTCCTGTGACCCTCGTTGAACGGCACCTGCAGTTTCATCTTGGTGGCAACTCCTTTCTGCAATGCAGCTGGCAGTGACATCCTTATAAAAAGATATGCTAAAGCTCTGTCCTCCGTTCGAGGTGCCTTTTAGGAATACGGGGAGTGAAGGAAGGCCGGCAGGCATCTCCGTGCAACTGAATGGTTGGTTGGTTGGTTTTGTTGTGTTTTTTGAGAGAGAATCTCGCTCTGTCACCCAGGCTGGAATGCAGTGGCACGATCTCAGCTCACTGCAACCTCTGTCTCCCGGGTTCAAGTGAGTCTCCTGCCTCAGCCTCCCAAGTAGCTGGGATTACAGGCGCCCACCACCATGCCCAGCTAATTTTTGTATTTTCAGTAGAGACGGAGTTTCACCATGTTGGCCAGGCTGGTCTTGAACTCCTGAGCTCAGGTGATCCACCTGCCTCAGCCTCCCAAAGTGCTGGAATTACAGGTGTGAGCCACCGCGCCCTGGCCCAACTGGATGGTTTTTGATTAAAGCTTAGAACATCTGTAGAGACACTCTACCCAGTCTTTTCTAGACCTCAACTGTCTCCAGTGTTGTAGTTTAATTGTAGCTGGATCAGGCAGTGAGTCTTTTAGGCAAATGTTGGATTATATATCGAAGGAAAAGCTTAGTTTCAGAGAGCAGGAAGGGAAAGAGATGTGGGGGAAGCATTTCATGAACCAGCTGCATCCTCTTAGAAGGATCACTGTGGCAGGTCACTGAGCAGGCGTCCCTCTGAGCATCCATTCTGTCTCGTTCTGCCCCAGCTGGCCGCATATGCACCAGGGACAGTGCAACATGAGCCCTGAATCTGGAGGCAGCCACTTGGCACCCTGGTTTTGCTGAGAACTAACTCTGAGATCTTGAATGACTTCTCATCACTCTGGACCTCGGTTCCTGTGAAGCGACAGGTGTGGACACTGAGGGTGTGGTGGTGAGCACGCTGTCTCCCGCTGGCGTTCATCCCACTCATGCTGGAAAGAAAGATCCAGAGCGGCCAAAAATGAGAAAAAGAAAGAAAAAGAAGGGTCTGGTCCCAGTTCTGACCCTGCCATTCCTGCAGCTCTTTCTGGCTTTGAATTTGCTTGTGGAATTTCTTGGGCAGTTGTGTTAAATCCGCCAGGTCACATACAAAGCTGTGGCTGCAAGAGTTGGCTGGCCTCTTGGACCAGAAGCCATCTCCGTATCCTCATGAGTGACTCCGTATCTCCACTCAGACCCAGTGGACTACAGTGTTCCTCTGTGGTGGCTGCCAAGATGCCTTTTTAAACTTATGCAAGGAAACCAAACTCTCCCACAGTTCCTGAGCAGACACTGGAAGCAGAGGTTTCACACCCTTCCTGCTTTTTCACCATAATTACCTTGAGCTTGTCCCTTGGACTAGAGTCTCCACAGTTCCAGTAAAATTCTGCGGTGGGCTGATGAGCTGCTTGCATTTCTGTGACATTTCCAAATATGATTCTCGGTGGGATTTTGGAAACTGTGATTGCTCAAGCTCACCCTTCTTAACACTCTGTAATGGTTACAGAGGAGAGTGGAAAACACGTATTTTATGGATGAGGCGTTTTGTTCTCCCCTGCAGTCGCTTTCTAGAATCAAGTTTTAGAGTTTGGCTGATGCATCTGCCTGGGGACCTCAGATGGGAGGATTGTGTCATTTGTGCCCCGACAGAAATGTCTCTGGGATTCGTGACTGGCTTGCCCTGGGCATCTCTCCTTTAAGCTCAAGTTTTGACCTTTCCGCGGTTTTCCACCCCTGCCTTCTCAGCCACATGCTTTTGGCCTTAAACGCTCAGTCCCGTGGAGTCAAACTCTGCCAGACGATTGGAAAGGGCTCCATTCCCAGGCCTTTGGCACTTTCCCCGCGCTGGCCCCTTGATCCTTCCCTGTGGCCTTTTCAAGCTGAGCTGTTTCTGTTGTATTTGAGACGAGGATGAGGGAATGCGGTGGCCGCAACAGAACAAGGACTTGCAGCACGAATGTCACTTCTGTCTCCCTTTTCAGTGGTGGCACGGAGGAGGAGGTGCTGCGTTGGAGGGAGGAGATCCTCCAGGAGCTCTCTGGAGCCCACCCAGGGAGCTGGAGTTTGTGGCCCGCCAGGAGCCCAGGAAGGATACGACCACTGTCGCAGGGGAAAGTGTTTGCTTCCCATGAAGCCAAGTGCCCAAGACTCTCCGTATCCTTCACCCTGACAGTTTAACTTCGGTGTTTCTCTGTGCAGTTGCGGTCATCATGGGTGAGCACTCTGTGTGCGTGTGCCAGGGAGGAGACGACTGTGACCACTGCACAAGAGGGCATGGCCTGGCGTCACCATGAAAGTTGTCTCTATGCCTTCTCTCCGGTCCTTGAGGAGAGCCCAGAAAGATTTTAGGACCAAGGAGGTGCTTTTCCTCCAGCTGTTGCCAGTGTCCTTCTGAGCTGCTTGGATTCTCCGGGGATTTCCGTCGTGGTGGGTGGACTTCACATCAGCAGCAATTCTGGTACAGAATTGTAATGTGTTTTCATTGCTCTGTAGGATTCACCTCTCACCAGCGTCTGTCTTAAAGATAGGGCCAATTTCATGGAGCAGTTTTCTGTGTGTGTCCTTGTTGCTTTTGGCAGAAAAAGTGGATTTGACATGTGCGCCCCGATGCCACCATAGCCCCTAGGCCAACAGTGTCATGGTCTAAACACCAAGAAGTGATGCCCCGCATTCCTTCCCTTGATGGTACCGTTTCTTCTCCATCTCTCTCTGATGATCCTTTGGGACCAAAGTCCTCTCCTTAGTGCGCCCACGTCCTGTGGGCATCACGCCACTTGGAACTTCCTGGAACTGGCCCGGCGGACTCTGCAGTCTGCGCCGTTTGAAAACCCTGAGAAAGAGACGTCACCTCAACTTGAATCACGACAGCCCATTGCTCAGTCTCACCCTAAACTCACGGAGGTTGTTTCAGCTCCTCACTTCTTGACTGCATTTGTACTATGTTGAAAAAATATCCTGTCCACAAAAACACCAACCTAACAACCTAGAAAAAGAACAGGGTACTACTGGCATTACAGAACTTCTTTGCCTTTCAAACAAAAGCAAAACACAGTGAACTTCACCACAGAGCTTCAGAGTGCGGGGGACTCATCCATCACTTTCAAAATCAGAGTCATTTGATCCAAGTTTGGGTCAGACACAGTATTTGAGCTGCACGGCTTCTGGGTTCTCCTACCTTATTTGATCAGATTCAAAAGATGATTTCCTGTGTTTGTTTTGATTTGTTCCTCAGTACGTTAAAATGATCCACGCCTTGAACACTGCCCTGTGACCTTTACTGCCGCACCCTCTGGGAGGTTGATTTTGATCAGCCCTTTGAAGATGGGTGTCGAATTTATCTCACAGAATTTTGAGTGTTGTATTCGGCAAGTTCTGAGATTTGCCCTCTATCTTATGCCAAACACCCCTTTCTAAGAGCTGTCCCCACTTAGTTTTAGAAGCACTAGGGGTTTTCATACTTATTTTATAGAACACCCATTTATATTTATTTCTGTATATAGAACTAAAAAAAAAGCAGTAGTGTTAAAAATCTTTGTTGTGGTTTGAGCATCTTTGCTGCTTTTGGATTAAGATGGCGAATCAAGGCTCCACCTCCTCTCTCTTCTGTCTTTAGAAAGCTGTGATCACGTGTGCAATTATTTGAAAGGAAACATAGTCAATTAAGAAACCTGTAGTTTAAGGAAGAAATTGTTAGCGAGATATCCATGCAGCCCATATCTCGTTGGTGCAATAATTAAATAGCAAAGGAAATCTGTATGGGCAACTATTAGAATTCAGTAATTCTTTTGTTTATTGCCCTTTTCTAAGAGTCTTTTGGAAATTAGTCCCTTTCACGTGGTTGAATTCTTAAGTTGACCAGTTCTTATAGCTCTTATCACTAGAATGGTTTGCAGATACCCCAAACATACTATGATAAAATCAAATTGTGCTACTTTTGACCCATGTAACTTACCTGAAAGTTGTAAGTGCTGACATAGAGTACTGCCTTGAATTTTGGTTGAAAACCTCTCTAGTTTCAATGATAAATAACAACTCAAACGATTCCATATTGTTTGAGGAAGGGGCTGTAATTCTTCTGTATGGCTGGCACCAAGTAATGGGAATTTGGCCCAGTGAGTATGAAGGTCGTGCTGCCTAACCAAGGCAGAGCAGTGCTTTTTGTGTGGCTGAAGAGATGTGCTGATGGAAAACGGAAACTTCTAGGACAATCGTTGGCTAAAAATCACCTTAGGATGAAAAATTTGAGGCAAATTTTTTTAAATGACAGACAAAATAATCATCTCACTTGCTCGAAACAGGAGCCAGCATGATCTCTGGAAACATCAACTATCCCTCGTGGTGAATGTTGAAAGCCCTTTCACTGTTTTGCATTCTAGTTTGAATAGTTTGTATTGAAATTGGATTCCTATCTTGTGTATGTTTCTGGTGCATAAAAGGGAAAAATTGGTGTCGTTACTTTTGAAATTTGCAGGACGAAGGGCATGCTTTTGGTTTGCTGTAAGATTGTATTCTGTATATATGTTTTCATGTAAATAAATGAAAATCTATATCAGAGTTATATTTTAATTTTTATTCTAAATGAAAAAAAAAACCTTTTTACTTGAAAAATAATTGTAAGCCACATTGTTAATAAAGCAAAAATAAATTCTATGGTGGTGTTTCGGTCTTTGTGTTGAAGGTTATTCAATATTATCTTTAGCGTCTGCATTAGTTATTTTGGTCGGAATTTTTTGTTTCGTTTTTGCCACGCACTGAAGCCTTATTTCTAGGTTGTTAATGACCACGACTCTCAAAGTCCTGTGTGACCTCTCAGAGTCACCTCCTAGCTCCAGAATGGAACTTTCTGGTCAAAGAACTTGTGTTTATTCTTTTTAATTGTTAAAACATTCTCGTGTATCCTCACACAACCACCTCTAGCCCTCCCACTTTCAGTCATTTCTGTTATTCTAGGATTTCCTGATGCCTTAGTAGAAAGACTGCTTTATTGCTATGAGAGCAATAGTTAAATAACCACATTTATATTTATCATTTTTCTTTCAGTATCACACATAGGTTTTAGGCAATGAAGCTGGGATAAGAAGAGAGACCTTTGCCGTCCTACCCCATCTCTGGGATCTCTCACAGGCAGAACCTGTCCCCTTCCTCTGTCACCACAGGTTCAGGTAGCATCTCCTAGGGGCAGGGTTAAGGCAGAAGGGGAGAGAAAGCACTGAGTTAATGGAGGTAGAGGAGTGTTGAACGATTTCTTCTTTTCATCCATCCCAGATGATTTCAAGTATCTTAGTTCACTTTATTTTTTACTTTATTGCTTTCTTTTTAGAGACAGGCTCTCGCTCTGTCACCCAGGCTGGAGTGCAGTGGTGCAGTCATTTACTTCTCTTTAAATATTATTTTTGCTCTGATGGCAATCACATTCTGCATATAGAAATTTTTCTTTTAATTATGGAAATTTTTTTTTTTTTTTTTTTGGAGACAGGGTCTCACTGCCACCCAGGCTGGAGTACAGTGGCATGATCATGGCTCTCTGGAGCCTCAAACTCCTGGGCTTAGGTGATCCTCTCACCTTAGCCTCCTGAGTAGCTGGGATCACAGGCATGCCACCACATCTGGCTAGGAAACTTTTTAATAGCAAAAATGAGGCCCAAGAGGGCAAAATGGGAAACATGTTGTTCATTTTCTCAAAATACACTGGAAACAGATAAAGGGTGAAATGGCTGAGTAAATAGGATCATTGTATTTCAATTCGCACTTGGAGATCTTTGAGAAGAGCAGGACCAAATATCTGAGACAGTGGAAGCTGAACTCTGTTCTGCACCTCCAAATTGAATGAATCAAGACAAGAAAGAAAATCTGTATTTTCATGTCGCCATCAAAAACCTATTTTTAATTCTTCTGCTCTCTAGTGAGGCTGTTTCCTCAGTTTACTAGAAGTTACTTCCCCCTTGTCTTGGGGTTTGTGCTGTGACTGTTTTAAGTCTGAAAGAGCATGATGCTTACTGGAGTTTCAAGGACTGTGTTTAAAGAAATGTCGTTTATGTCAACATAACCTTGGGTGATTCCTCGTGAAGATGACATATTATCAGTTTAGTGAAAATACAACATCAAAATAATAGATGGGCTACAAAGGTTTACTTGGGGATAGTTTCATCAAGAGGTTTTTATGTTGTCAACCCAAGCCTGGGTTATAACACATTCCATTTAGTGCAGTTCATTTGTTGTGTCAAAGTACATTGTTTTGTGTTCTCCTATAGCTAATATGTGTAAATGGTGCATCATAGTAATAAGTAAAATGGAAACTCTTCCTTTGTTATTCTGAAGTCTGATCAACACACAATGACCACTACCACCAGGTCTTCCAACCCAACCCCAAAATTTGTTTCATCATAGGTATTGCCATCTTTTGCTTAGAATTTTTGGAATAGGAGATGTACATTGACGGAGAAAGAGTAAAACGTTGTATTTTACTGGGTTCAAATACTCATTCTCCTACCTGCAAGGTATGTTATACAAGGCCTCAGTTTTCTGTAAGAGGTGGATAGTGCTATATCTGTGCATGGTTGGTAGGACTGGATATTAGATAAATATTGTGTGATTCTAGGCAGAGTTAGCATGTGGTAGTGAACCAGATTCCCAGCATCACTGGGCACCCTCAACTTCTGGGCCTTTGAGCACTTGCTCATTGGAACATCCTGGCTGCCACTACTATTGTCTCCTTCACATCTACCTCAGCAGAAACTTCAGCCACCAGTCCCAATCCAATTAAGCCATTGAGAGTTTGGGCCCTACCCACCAAACCTAGATTCAAATGAAGTACACACCATGGTGTGCAGGATCTGGCTTCCCCAACAGTTGACCAGAAGGGCTGTGTGACACCACTCTCAGGTAAAGCAGAATTTGTGTCCCAGGGCACCAACTTGGATCAGTGAGAGATGGGAGGGAGCTAGCAGCAGTGTCCTATTCCTTTCCCTGGATGATCTATTTTGAAGCATGGTAGTTTTGTTTAGCCTGACCAGAAACCTTGATAGAGAAACCTTAAGCTGAGGCCAACTCTATAACATACCATCTGGTATTTGCTTTCCAGCCCTACCTGCCTCAATGTCTATTTTCCCTTATTCCTGCTGCCTGGATGTTTCTTTCCACAATAAAATATTGGCACATATGCTTTGACCTAGACTTTGTTATCTTTGAAGCCCAGATAAGATAACTTGTGCAAGAAGTTTATAAAACAGCTTCTCAGCTAGGAGTTTGGAGTCAGATTGTCACCCCTCTGAAAGCAGTAGGGACGCTTTTCATCTTGGTAAGTAGGGGATAATAATCCTGACACTGGCATCACAATCACTAAAGCTTTTGCTTCTGCTTGAATGCACAGCAGGTGGAAGGCATGGGGGTGGGAGATGAAGTGGCCACTGCTTATAGTAGGGGCAATGATATTAATAAAGACAGTGTGTAAGGTAACTGCATTTGGCATCACTGGCCTTGAAAAAGGAAAATAGCACACTTAGGGAAGCAATTTGTCAGCTCAAAAGCTTCTAAGGCAGCTTTCAAAGGCACTTTCATCTTCTACAGCCACAGGGAAGACCTGCTGAAAATCAGGCCCAGGATCTGATTATAAGGATATCGGAGCTGCAAAGGATACTAAATGGGCAGCCTTGACAGGTTTCCTTTTTCAGAGTCAGAGCCCTTGTAGGGAAAGAGTTAAAAATTAACACCTGAGATGGGTCATTGAGTACATAAGACAAGAATCTTTTTTTCTTTTTACTTATTTTAAGAGACATGGTCTTACTCTGTCACACAGGCTGGAGTGCAGTGGTATGATCATAACTCACTGCAGTCTCAAACTCCTGGGCTCAAGCAATCCTCTGGCCTTTGCCTCCCAAGTAACTGGGACTACAGGGATGTGCCATCATGCCACCATGCCTGGCTAATTCTTTTTTTTGTATAGACAGGGTCTCAGTATGTTGCCCAGGCTGGTTATCCAAGAATCTTCAACCTTAACTTTACCTAAACTCTCCTACGTCTAGGCAGAAGCAGCCCTCTTCCTGAGGTGAAAGCACTCCCCTTGCGTGAACACCATAGGACAACTTCACCTGATGCAGGTTCTTTATTTGCAAAATGACATCATTCCCAACATGTGTCTCCTCCCTTTGACCCATCATCACTTTCACAACAATAACCAGATTTAGGTCTCAGCACAGCCTGGGAATGTAAATACAAACCCTGATTGGGGAAGAACAGTCCATACACCAAAGGAATTACAGAATCTGGCTAATACACACTGGCAGAAACTGGGAGGACGCATATGGTAATAGGTTAGGGTTTTAGATGAAGCAGCACAGGATATAATGCTGGATATGGGGAAATTCATGACATTGGGGCATTTACTGTGACCTAGAATTCAGTATTTTTGTAAGAATTACTTGGGGCCAGTCTAATGATTACCCATGATGGTTCCCAGGTATTGACCTATAGTTAACAAGCTGGAAATGCAAAAGTGGCTTTGTTATACTTTTGAGGATGATGTCAAAAGACTGGAAATGTAATGCATATACTAGGCTAACTCTCCTGCTCTTTTTAAAAATGTGGCTCGCAGAGACATTGGTCATCTTAACATGTGGCTGGTCTATTGATGGCATCATGCCAATTAGACCTGGTGAGCAGGAATCCTGGTAAAATACTTGCATACCAGAGGGAGGAAGATAAACCTCACAGACATTAGAAGCAGCCAGCGTTATTGACAGCCTGGTCGACCAGTGGCACAGCTACAGCCTTGGGGAACTGCATCCTATAGGTATACAATCATGTCCTTCCAGCTGCTACATTTGCACAGAACCAATGGCCAGTATAAGATACTGTGTTCCCAAGAGTTTGAAGGCACAGACGTCCAAATAGTAGAATTAGGTTGGATGGGCTCCTCTCACCACTTATTCCTAGTAACTCGATTGTTGAATATTTTCCCCACAGAACACAAAGTACCACTGAATTGGAAGCTGTGATTATCATTTGCCCTTCTTATACACGTGGACCAGCAAACAAAACAGTTTATTTACTTGATTGCCATGAAAAGCTATGTCTGCAGCCACAGAGAAGACTCACTGAAAATCAGGCCTAGGATCTGATTATAAGGATGGCAGAACTGCAAAGAATATAAAATGTGCAGCCTTGACAGGTTTCTGGTTCTGCACAATGAGGGTAGGGAGGAGCATGTCAGAAACCCAGGGGATTCAGTGGGGCATTGCTTAGTGTTCATGTAGTCACTGGTAACCATGAATAGGCAACTGAGGCAGCAGGGCAACTCAGGGAGTCCTTGGGAATATGAAGTTCTGATTATTCGAAACCCAAGGAATCCACTCTGGATTATTCAAACTCTCAAAGACTCCTTGGAGTATGATGTTCTGGATTATTCCACAAGAAAAAAAATCCAGATTTGTCACCAGGCTGGCCAAGGGCGAATCCATAATTCATGATAGCAGAAAGAGTTGATAAGAGTTACAGCTGTGAGGCCAGGCGCGGTGGCTCAAGCCTGTAATCCCAGCACTTTGGGAGGCCGAGACGGGCGGATCACGAGGTCAGGAGATCGAGACCATCCTGGCTAACACGGTGAAACCCCGTCTCTACTAAAAATACAAAAATGAGCCGGGCGAGGTGACGGGCGCCTGTAGTCCCAGCTACTCGGGAGGCTGAGGCAGGAGAATGGTGTAAACCTGGGAGGCGGAGCTTGCAGTGAGCTGAGATCTGGCCACTGCACTCCAGTCCGGGCGACAGAGCGAGACTCCGCCTCAAAAAAAAAAAAAAAAAGTTACAGCTGTGAGACTTGCTATGACAAAGGGCAACTTGGCTTCTTAACTTTTATTAAGTCTTTTTCTGGAGAGGGTCACTGCCTACCACTTTGAAGAATTAGACTTGCACTTTCCCTCTTGGGGAAAAACGTGAGGGTATCTTGTTCTCTGAGGATGAGAGCCGGATATAATGAGAAAGTGTGAGTGCATCCAGGATTGATGGTGTTTCGTCAGTTTACGCACTCCCCCAGGCCGCTTACATCAACTGCTGCTTTGTGGATGAGCTGTTAGCTCACTGCCCAGCAATGCCAGCTACCACGACCACTTTCAGGCTCATGGCCAGCTCCAGCTCAGCATCTCTCCCACGAAACTTGGTGGCCACGAGGCACAGCAGCACCCGGATACATTGTACTTGCCCCATTAAAGGTCTAGTTTCTCCCATTGTCTCGACCCAGATGAAGCACTGGGGTTTGGAATTTGGCTACTTTGGGTGTCAGAACCTGGAAATGCTATGGAGTTAATGTCCCATGAGGCAAACTTTGATCAATTGAGATACAGGATGTAGCCAGCAAATAAATTCCCTTTCCATCCTCTCCCGGATGGACTCTATCCCCATATGGTGGAGGCTCTGTGCAGCCTGTCCAGAGACAACCCACATGTCTGAGTAACCACATGTGCTTCCTCATGGAATCATGGCCACCTCACTATGCACTACTGATTATTTAGTTTTCCTCCTCCTGTGCTTGACATTTCTCAGCCTGAGATTACCTCCTCTTCTCCAATAAAGTACCAGCTTAGAAGCTTTTTCTCAGGATCTGTTTTCTTGGGAACTCAGCTAAAGCAGTAGGCCTCCAAAAGTAGAGAGTATTATAGTCTACATATGCACTTTGCAAATAATAATGACAAAATATTCTGGTGTAATTCAGCAGGACTCTGCAGCTGGGGAAACCTACCAGCCTTCCATGATTGGAATGCTCTTACTATGCATCTGTTTCAGAATTCCTTAAAGACATGGGATAGAGGTTAAAATTTAAAATGTCCCATCTAGGTTTTCTTCTAGGGTTTTTAAGGTTTTAGGTCTTATGTTTAAGTCTTTAATCCATCTTGAGTTAATTTTTGTATAAGGTGTAAGGAAGAGGTCCAGTTTCAGTTTTCTGCATATGGCTAGCCAATTTTCCCAACACCATTTATTAATTAGGGAATCCTTTCCCCATCGCTTGTTTTTGTCAGGTTTGTCAAAGATCAGATGGTTTTAGATGTGTGGCATTATTTCTGAGGCCTCTGTTCTGTTCCATTGTTCTAGATATCTGTTTTGGTACCAGTACCATGCTGTTTTGGTTACTGTAGCCTTGTAGTATAGTATGAAGTTAGGTAGCGTGATGCCTCCAGCTTTGTCCTTTTTGCTTAGGATTGTTTTGGCTATATGGAATCCTTTTTGGTTCCATATGAAATTTAAAGTAGTCTTTTCTAATTATGGGAAGAAAGTCAATGGTAGCTTGATGGGGATAGCATTGAATCTATAAATTACTTTGGGCAGTATGGCCATTTTCACAATATTGATTCTTCCTATCCATGAGCATGGAATGTTTTCTCATTTGTTTGTGTCCTCTCTTATTTCCTTGAGCAGTGGTTTGTAGTTCTTCTTCAAGAGGTCCTTCACATCCTTGTAAGTTGTATTTCTAGGTATTTTATTCTCTTTGTAGCAACTGTGAATGGGAGTTTGCTCATGATTTGGCTCTCTGTTTGTCTACTATTGGCGTATAGGAATGCTTGTGATTTTTGCACATTGATTTTGTATCCTGAGACTTTGCTGAAGTTGCTTATCAGCTTAAGGACATTTTGGGCTGTGATGATGGGGTTTTCTAAATATACAATTATGTCATCTGCAAACAGACAATTTGACTTCCTCTCTTCCTATTTGAATATGCTTTATTTCTTTCTCTTGCCTAATTGCATTGGCCAGAACTTCCAATATTATGTTGAATAGGAGTAGTGAGAGAGGGCATCCATGTCTTGTGCCAGTTTTCAAAGGGAATGCTTCCAGCTTTTGCCCATTCAGTGTGCTATTGGCTGTAGGTTTGTCGTAAATAGCTCTTATTATTTTTAGATATGTTCCATCAATACCTAGTTTGTTGAGACTTTTTAGCATGAAGGGGTGTTGAATTTTATCAAAGGGCTTTTCTGTATCTATTGAGATAATAATGTGGTTTTCATCATTGGTTCTGTTTCTGTGATGGATTATGTTTATTGATTTGTGTATGTTGAACCATCCCTGCATCCCAAATACCATTCAGGACATAGGCATAGGCAAAGACTTCATGACTTCATAACAAAGACTTCATGATTACATTTATTGATTTGTATGTGTTGAACCAACCTTGCATCCCAAATACCATTCAGGACATAGGCATGGGCAAAGACTTCACGACTAAAACACCAAAATCAATGGCAACAAAAGCCAAAATTGACAAATGGATCTAATTAAACTAAAGAACTTCTGCATAGCAAAAGAAACTATCATCAGAGTGAACAGGCAACCTAAAGAATGGGAGAAATTTTTTGCAATCTATCAATCTGACAAGGGACTAATATCTAGAATCTATGAGGAACTTATACAAATTAATGAGAAAAAAAACAACCCCATCAAAAAGTGGGTAAAGGATATGAACAGACACTTCTCAAAAGAAGACATTTATGCAGCCAACAAATATATGAAAAAAGGCTCATCATTACTGGTCATTAGAGAAATGCAAATCAAAAACACAATGAGATACCATATCACACCAGTTAAAATGGCGATCAGAGGGGGCGGAGCAAGATGGCCGAATAGGAACAGCTCCAGTCTCCAACTCCCAGCGCGAGCGATACAGAAGACCGGTGATTTCTGCATTTTCAACTGAGGTACTGGGGTCATCTCACTAGGGAGTGCCAGACAATCGGTGCTGGTCAGCTGCTGCAGCCTGACCAGCGAGAGCTGAAGCAGGGCGAGGCATCGCCTCACCTGGAAGCACAAGGGGGAAGGGAATCCGTTTTCCTAGCCAAGGGAACTGAGACACACAACACCTGGAAAATCGGGTAACTCCCACCCCAATACTGTGCTTTAAGCAGACAGGCACACCAGGAGAATATATCCCACACCTGGCTGGGAGGGTCCCACACCCACGGAGCCTCCCTCACTGCTAACACAGCAGTCTGCAGCGATGTATCCGCAAGGCAGCAGCGAGGCTGGGGGAGGGGCGCCCGCCATTGCTGAGGCTTAAGTAGGTAAACAAAGCCGCTGGGAAGCTCGAACTGGGTGGAGCTCACAGCAGCTCAAGGAAGCCTGCCTCTCTCTGTAGTCTCCACCTCTGGGGACAGCGCACAGCTGAAGACCAACAGGGGAAGCAGCGGGGGCCGGTGCAGACGCGAACGACTCTGTCTGACAGCTTGGGGGAGAGCCGTGGATCTCCCAACACGGAGGTTGAGATCTGAGAACGGACAGACTGCCTGCTCAGGTGGGTCCCTGACCCCTGAGTAGCCTAGCTGGGAGACATCCCCCACTAGGGGCAGTCTGACACCCCACACCTCACAGGGTGGAGTACACCCCTGAGAGGAAGCTTCCAAAGGAAGAATCAGACAGGTACACTCGCTGTTCAGCAATATTCTATCTTCGGCAACCTCTGCTGCTGATACCCAGGCAAACAGGGTCTGGAGTGGACCTCAAGCAATCTCCAACAGACCAACAGACAGTCCTTCTGACTGTCAGAAGGAAAACTATCAAACAGGAAGGACACCTATACCAAAACCCCATCAGTACGTCACCACCATCAAAGACCAGAGACAGATAAAACCACAAAGATGGGGAAGAAGCAGGGCAGAAAAGCTGGAAATTCAAAAAATAAGAGCGCATCTCTCCCTGCAAAGGAGCGCAGCCCATCGCCAGCAACGGATCAAAGCTGGTCAGAGAATGACTTTGACGAGATGAGAGAAGAAGGCTTCAGTCCATCAAACTTCTCAGAGCTAAAGGAGGAATCACGTACCCAGTGCAAAGAAACTAAAAATCTTGAAAAAAGAGTGGAAGAAGTGACAGCTAGACTAATTAATGCAGAGAAGATCATAAACGAAATGACAGAGATGAAAACCATGACACGAGAAATACGTGACAAATGCACAAGCTTCAGTAACCGACTCGATCAACTGGAAGAAAGAGTATCAGCGATTGAGGATCAAATGAATGAAATGAAGCGAGAAGAGAAACCAAAAGAAAAAAGAAGAAAAAGAAATGAACAAAGCCTGCAAGAAGTATGGGATTATGTAAAAAGACCAAATCTACGTCTGATTGGGGTGCCTGAAAGTGAGGGGGAAAATGGAACCAAGTTGGAAAACACTCTTCAGGATATCATCCAGGAGAACTTCCCCAACCTAGTAGGGCAGGCCAACATTCAAATTCAGGAAATACAGAGAACGCCACAAAGATACTCCTCCAGAAGAGCAACTCCAAGACACATAATTGCCAGATTCACCAAAGTTGAAATGAAGGAAAAAATCTTAAGGGCAGCCAGAGAGAAAGGTCGGGTTACCCACAAAGGGAAGCCCATCAGACTAACAGCAGATCTCTCGGCAGAAACTCTACAAGCCAGAAGAGAGTGGGGGCCAATATTCAACGTTCTTAAAGAAAAGAATTTTCAACCCAGAATTTCATATCCAGCCAAACTAAGTTTCATAAGTGAAGGAGAAATAAAATCCTTTACAGATAAGCAAATGCTTAGAGATTTTGTCACCACCAGGCCTGCCTTACAAGAGACCCTGAAGGAAGCCCTAAACATGGAAAGGAACAACCGGTACCAGCCATTGCAAAAACATGCCAAAATGTAAAGACCATCGAGGCTAGGAAGAAACTGCATCAACTAACGAGCAAAATAACCAGTTAATATCATAATGACAGGATCCAGTTCACACATAACAATATTAACCTTAAATGTAAATGGACTAAATGCTCCAATTAAAAGACACAGACTGGCAAACTGGATAAAGAGTCAAGACCCATCAGTCTGCTGTATTCAGGAGACCCATCTCACATGCAGAGACATACATAGGCTCAAAATAAAGGGATGGAGGAAGATCTACCAAGCAAATGGAGAACAAAAAAAAGCAGGGGTTGCAATCCTAGTCTCTGATAAAACAGACTTTAAACCATCAAAGATCAAAAGAGACAAAGAAGGCCATTACATAATGGTAAAGGGATCAATTCAACAGGAAGAGCTAACTCTCCTAAATATATATGCACCCAATACAGGAGCACCCAGATTCATAAAGCAAGTCCTTAGAGACTTACAAAGAGACTTAGACTCCCATACAATAATAATGGGAGACTTCGACACTCCACTGTCAACATTAGACAGATCAACGAGACAGAAAGTTAACAAGGATATCCAGGAATTGAACTCATCTCTGCACCAAGCGGACCTAATAGACATCTATAGAACTCTCCACCCCAAATCAACAGAATATACATTCTTCTCAGCACCACATCGCACTTATTCCAAAATTGACCACATAATTGGAAGTAAAGCACTCCTCAGCAAATGTACAAGAACAGAAATTATAACAAACTGTCTCTCAGACCACAGTGCAATCAAACTAGAACTCAGGACTAAGAAACTCAATCAAAACCGCTCAACTACATGGAAACTGAACAACCTGCTCCTGAATGACTACTGGGTACATAACGAAATGAAAGCAGAAATAAAGATGTTCTTTGAAACCAATGAGAACAAAGATACAACATACCAGAATCTCTGGGACACATTTAAAGCAGTGTGTAGAGGGAAATTTATAGCACTAAATGCCCACAAGAGAAAGCAGGAAAGATCTAAAACTGACACTCTAACATCACAATTAAAAGAACTAGAGAGGCAAGAGCAAACACATTCAAAAGCTAGCAGAAGGCAAGAAATAACTAAGATCAGAGCAGAACTGAAGGAGATAGAGACACAAAAAACCCTCCAAAAAATCAATGAATCCAGGAGTTGGTTTTTTGAAAAGATCAACAAAATTGACAGACCGCTAGCAAGACTAATAAAGAAGAAAAGAGAGAGGAATCAAATAGACGCAATAAAAAATGATAAAGGGGATATCACCACTGACCCCACAGAAATACAAACAACCATCAGAGAATACTATAAACGCCTCTATGCAAATCAACTAGAAAATCTAGAAGAAATGGATAATTTCCTAGACACTTACACTCTCCCAAGACTAAACCAGGAAGAAGTTGAATCCCTGAATAGACCAATAGCAGGCTCTGAAATTGAGGCAACAATTAATAGCCTACCCACCAAAAAAAGTCCAGGACCAGATGGATTCACAGCTGAATTCTACCAGAGGTACAAGGAGGAGCTGGTACCATTCCTTCTGAAACTATTCCAATCAATAGAAAAAGAGGGAATCCTCCCTAACTCATTTTATGAGGCCAACATCATCCTGATACCAAAGCCTGGCAGAGACACAACAAAAAAAGAGAATTTTAGACCAATATCCCTGATGAACATCGATGCAAAAATTCTCAATAAAATACTGGCAAACCGGATTCAGCAGCACATCAAAAAGCTTATCCACCATGATCAAGTGGGCTTCATCCCTGGGATGAAAGGCTGGTTCAACATTCGCAAATCAATAAACGTAATCCAGCATATAAACAGAACCAAAGACAAGAACCACATGATTATCTCAATAGATGCAGAAAAGGCTTTTGACAAAATTCAACAGCCCTTCATGCTAAAAACGCTCAATAAATTCGGTATTGATGGAACGTACCTCAAAATAATAAGAGCTATTTATGACAAACCCACAGCTAATATCATTCTGAATGGGCAAAAACTGGAAAAATTCCCTTTGAAAACTGGCACAAGACAGGGATGCCCTCTCTCACCACTCCTATTCAACATAGTCTTGGAAGTTCTGGCTAGGGCAATCAGGCAAGAGAAAGAAATCAAGGGTATCCAGTTAGGAAAAGAAGAAGTCAAATTGTCCCTGTTTGCAGATGACATGATTGTATATTTAGAAAACCCCATTGTCTCAGCCCAAAATCTCCTTAAGCTGATAAGCAACTTCAGCAAAGTCTCAGGATACAAAATTAATGTGCAAAAATCACAAGCATTCTTATACACCAGTAACAGACAAGCAGAGAGCCAAATCAGGAATGAACTTCCATTCACAATTGCTTCAAAGAGAATAAAATACCTAGGAATCCAACTTACAAGGGATATCAAGGACCTCTTCAAGGAGAACTACAAACCACTGCTCAGTGAAATCAAAGAGGACACAAACAAATGGAAGAACATACCATGCTCATGGATAGGAAGAATCAATATCGTGAAAATGGCCATACTGCCCAAGGTTATTTATGGATTCAATGCCATCCCCATCAAGCTACCAATGAGTTTCTTCACAGAATTGGAAAAAACTGCTTTAAAGTTCATATGGAACCAAAAAAGAGCCTGCATTGCCAAGACAATCCTAAGTCAAAAGGACAAAGCTGGAGGCGTCACGCTACCTGACTTCAAACTATACTACAAGGCTACAGTAACCAAAACAGCATGGTACTGGTACCAAAACAGAGATATAGACCAATGGAACAGAACAGAGTCCTCCGAAATAATACCACACATCTACAGCCATCTGATCTTTGACAAACCTGAGAGAAACAAGAAATGGGGAAAGGATTCCCTATTTAATAAATGGTGCTGGGAAAATTGGCTAGCGATAAGTAGAAAGCTGAAACTGGATCCTTTCCTTACTCCCTATACGAAGATTAATTCAAGATGGATTAGAGACTTAAATGTTAGACCTAATACCATAAAAACCCTAGAAGAAAATCTAGGTAGTACCATTCAGGACATAGGCATGGGCAAGGACTTCATGTCTAAAACACCAAAAGCAACGGCAGCAAAAGCCAAAATTGACAAATGGGATTTAATTAAACTAAAGAGCTTTTGCACAGCAAAAGAAACTACCATCAGAGTTAACAGGCAACCTACAGAATGGGAGAAAATTTTTGCAACCTACTCATCTGACAAAGGGCTAATATCCAGAATCTACAAAGAACTCAAACAAATATACAAGAAAAAACAAACAACCCCATCAAAAAGTGGGCAAAGGATATGAACAGACATTTCTCAAAAGAAGACATTCATACAGCCAACAGACACATGAAAAAATGCTCATCATCACTCACCATCAGAGAAATGCAAATCAAAACCACAATGAGATACCATCTCACACCAGTTAGAATGGCAATCATTAAGAAGTCAGGAAACAACAGGTGTTGGAGAGGATGTGGAGAAATAGGAACACTTTTACATTGTTGGTGGGATTGTAAACTAGTTCAACCATTATGGAAAACAGTATGGCAATTCCTCAAGGATCTAGAACTAGATGTACCATATGACCCAGCCATCCCACTACTGGGTATATACCCAAAGGATTATAAATTATTCTACTACAAAGACACATGCACACGTATGTTGATTGCGGCACTATTCACAATAGCAAAGACTTGGAATCAACCCAAATGTCCATCTGTGACAGACTGGATTAAGAAAATGTGGCACATATACACCATGGAATACTGTGCAGCCATAAAAAACGATGAGTTTGCGTCCTTTGTAGGGACATGGATGCAGCTGGAAACCATCATTCTTAGCAAACTATCACAAGAAGAGAAAACCAAACACCGCATGTTCTCACTCATAGGTGGAAACTGAACAATTAGATCACTTGGACTCGGGAAGGGGAACATCACACACTGGGGCCTATCATGGGGAGGGGGGAGGAGGGAGGGATTGCATTGGGGAGTTATACATGATATAAATGATGAATTGATGGGTGCTAATGAGTTGATGGGTGCAGCACACCAACATGGCATAAGTATACATATGTAACAAACCTGCACGTTATGCACATGTACCCTAGAACTTAAAGTATAATAAAAAAAAAAAAAAAATGGCGATCATTACAAAGTCAAGAAACAACATATGCTGGAGAGGATGTGGAGAAACAGGAATGCTGTTAAACTGTTGGTGGGAGTGTAAATTGGTTCAACCATTGTGAAAGACAGTGTGGCAATTCCTCAAGGATCTAGAACCAGAAATACCATTTGACCCAACAATCCCATTGCTGGGTATATGCCCAAAGGATTATAAATCGTTCTACTATAAAGACATGCACATGTATATTTATTGCAACACTATTCACAATAGCAAAGACTTGGAATCAACCCAAATGCCAATCAATGATATACTGGGTAGAGAAAATGTAGCATGTATACACCATGGCATACTATGCAGCCATAAAAAAGGATGAATTCATGTCCTTTGCAGGGACATGGATGAAGCTGGAAACCAGCATTCTTAGCAAACTAACACAGGAACAGAAAACCAAACACTGCATGTTCTCACTCGTAAGTGGGAGATGAACAATAAGAACACATGGACACAGGGAGGGGAACATCACACACTGAGGTCTGTCAGGGTTGGAGGGTTAGGGGAGGGATAGCATTGGGAGAAATACCTAATGTAGATGATGGGTTGATGGGTGCAGCAAACCACCATGGCACGTGTATACCTATGTAACAAACCTGCATATTCTGCACATTTATCCCAGATCTTAAAGTATAATTCAAAAAATTTAAAAAAAGAAGTCCCATCTGATTTTTATTTTATTTTCTTTTTGAGATAGAGTCTCACCCTGTGACCCAGGCTGGAGTGCAATGGCACGGTCTCGGCTCACTGCAACCTCCGCCTCCTGGGTTCAAACAATTCTCCTGCCTCAGTCTCCTGAGTAGCTGGGATTACAGGTACCTGCCATCACGCCCAGCTAATTTTTGTATTTTTAGTGAAGACAGTTTCACCATGTTGGCCAGGCCAGTCTTGAACTCCTAATTTCATGATCCACCTGCCTCAGCCTCCCAAAGTGCTGGGATTACAGGCATGAGCCACTGCGCCCAGCCTGATTTTTAACATAAGACATGTGTACTATAGAAAGTAAAAAACAGGTATTAAATTTACCTATTATCTCATTATTTCTAATTACAACTTTATTGTATCTCCATGTATAAAAACACAATATTGAAATCAAGTTGTTTATACTATTTGAAAACTTTTCACTGTTTTTTTTGTAATCATGCTCTTACATAAGCATGTGAAGTCAATCTTTTTTGCATATTAGCATTTTTATTTTGAATGTATAAGTAAACTTTTAAATAATTTGACATGCTGTGTACTACTCACCTAGCTGCTGAAAATGCTTTCATTTTGCCATAATTCCTTCAGTTTAATGTATTTTATATCTTACAGGTAGGTTGAAACACTTCATGTCCTCTCTGATTCTACTTCCCTCCTTCATATTCTAGAGCTCACCACTGTTCTGATTTTGTCTTTTCGAATTCCTAAGCATGATTTTTATTCTAATATTACATTTGCATGTAACTATAACAACATATACCACTTTTTGTGGGGTTTCAAAATTTTAGAGTGTTGTGCTACTTGTGCCATATCGCGGTTTGTTCTTTTTGCTCAATATTATGTTTCAGAGATTCATGCATGTTAATATATGTATCTAATTCATTTATTTTCTCTGCAGCATAAATTCATTGACTATATTATGAATCACACATCCATTCCCTTATTGGTAGACTTTTAGGTTATTCTCAGCTTTTTGCTCTTTCAGAAATGCTTCCATGGCCAGGCGTGGTGGCTTATGCTTGTAATCCCAGCACTTTAGGAGGTTAAACCGGGAGGCTTGCTTGAGCCCAGGCATTTGAGACCAGTCTGGGCAACATAGGAAGACCCCATCTCTCCCCAAATTTAAAAAATTAGCCAGGCATGGTGGTGTGCACCTGTAGACCCAGCTATTTGAGAGGCTGAGGTGGGAGGATTAATGGAGCCTGGGAAGTCGAAGCTGCAGTGAACCGTGCTTGCATCACTGCCCCGGAAGACAGAGTGAGATCCTGTCAAAAAGAAAGAAAGAAAGAAGAAAAGAAGGGAGGGAGGGAGGGAGGGAGGGAGGAGGAGGAGGAGGAGGAGGAGGAGGAGGAGAAGTAGGAGAAGGAGGAGAAGGAGGAGAAGGAGAAGGAGAAGGATCCATGAACATTTTTGTCTACGTCATCTTCTGTGCACATGTGGGAGAGTCTCTAAAGATGTCTCTAAAGGTGGAATTGGTGGGCCATGGACTAGACACATTTTCAGCGTTCCTGGATGTTGCCAGTGTTATCCTTAATGGTAGCACCAGTTTGCACTCTTGCCAGAAGTACATGAAAGTGTCCATTGCTCCATATCTTAGCCCACACTTAACAGTTTTAATTATTGCCAATCTGATGGGCATGGAAATAGTAACTCAATGTAGTTTTGACTTGCATTTCCCTAATAACTATTTAGGTTTAGTATATTTTCATCCGCTTATTGTCCATTCATGGTTTTTATTTTGTAAATTACCTGTCCATAAGCTTTACAGATTCTCATTGTGTCTCTGACTCTTCCTCACTCCCCTCCACTCCTTTGATTTATAAGGATATTTTAAAAATATCCCTTGATATTAATCCCATGTCAATCATGAGATTGTCAATAATCTTGCTCTCTTTTTGTCTTTTCACTTAATTTTGTCCTTTGTAATTCAGAGGTTCTTCAAAATTCTAATACACTTCCAATATATCAGTCTCTATGGTTTTTGCTTTTATTCTCTTATTTAAGAAAACTTATCTATTCCTAGGACATAGATATATTCTCCTTTATTTTCTTTTAAAAGTTTATGTTTTGTTTTCCCCAAACTCTCTCGAATTTTCTTTGTGATGGTACTACCAGTATTATTCAAAGTGGCTCAAGTGCAGTGGGTCACTCGTGTAATCTCGGCACTTTGGGAGGCCGAGGCAGGAGCATCAGTGCAGTGGGTCACTCGTGTAATCTCAGCACTTTGGGAGGCCGAGGCAGGAGCATCACTTGAGCCAGGCATTTGAGACTACAGTGAGATCACATCTCCACAAAAAAATAAATAAAATAAAAAATAAATAATTAGCTGGGCATGTTGATACTTGCCTGTGGTCCCAGCCACTTGGGAAGTTGAGGTGAGAAGATCACTTGAGCCCAGGAGTTAGAGGCTGCAGTGAGCCAAGATTGCACCACTGCACTACAGCCTGGGCGAGAGAGTGAGACTCTACCTCTACACACACACACACACACGCACACACACACAGTGTTAGCACTAGCTTCCACTCCTGGCATGGGAAATTCATTCCTGCTCTGCACCTTGACAACATGCAGTGGTGTTTTTCAGGATCGCTGATCTGACAAGTGTGGAATGATGTGGAATGGACATGTGGGCCAGTGGAATTGCCCTATTCTGTTTTAATTGCCCAGGGTCTATCCTTTCCCCATTGACTGGCCAGCCCACCTGTGCCATATTTCAAGTTTGCATTCAAGTGCCGGCCTACGTCTGGCCAATATTTGGCTTCACTGGTGTGCGCATCTATCCTGGTCAGCGCCGCCATCGCACCATCTGATAACCCCTGTCACTTGGCGAAGGAAATTTTCCTGCCTTGCTGTTTATTCAAAGTTGTCTTGCCGGCCGGGCGCGGGGGCTCAAGCCTGTAATCCCAGCACTCTGGGAGGCCGAGGCGGGCGGATCACGAGGTCAGGAGATCGAGACCATCCTGGCTAACACGGTGAAACCCCGTCTCTACTAAAAAATACAAAAAACTAGCCGGGCGAGGTGGCGGCGCCTGTAGTCCCAGCTACTCGGAGGCTGAGGCAGGAGAATGGCGGGAACCCGGGAGGCGGAGCTTGCAGTGAGCTGAGATCCGGCCACTGCACTCCAGCCTGGGCGGCAGAGCGAGACTCCGCCTCAAAAAAAAAAACAAAAAACAAAAAACAAAAAACAAAAAAAAAAAACAAAGTTGTCTTGCCTATTCTTGATCTTTTATTCTTCATTATGAATTTAGACTTGCTCAAGTCCAGAGAAAACTTTGTTAGGGTATTGATTGGATTTGTATTAATTCAGTTTGTAAACATTTGGGGGAGAATTGACTTCTTTTATACTATTGAATCTTTTTATGCAAAAGAGGATATCGTTTTTAATTTATTCGTGTACTTTACATGTCCTTCCATAAAGTTATGTTTTTCTCTGTAAAACTCTGGCACGTATTTTGTTACATGTTTTCTAAATGCTTTATAACTTTTTTACTATCTTTTTTTCTGTTATGTTTTGTTCATTATTACTGAGACTCTACTTTTTAAAAAATATTCTAATGTTCTATACAGCAACTTCAGTGAACTCAACTGAAAGGGAATTTCCATTCTGAATTTGTTGATCTTTTTCTTAGCATGAGATGGTTTGTGTGTTCCTGGAATTTTGGTTTGTGAGATTCACTTTGAGTGGGAGATTTTTGTTTTGTTTTCCGTTTATTTATCCTTCTCTCTCTTGTTTATTGAATTGCTGGTTTTACATTTGCTTCTGTTCATCTTGTACACTGAGTAAACAGAATCAGATCTTTTTTTTTTTTTTGGACACGATTGAAATTTGCTTTAAACATTTCTTTGGGGGAGATGACACCACATCTCTACTCAGTGAAGAGAAACATTTTTACCAGTCCAGAGGTCTTTTATTTTTTAACACCTATTATGTCATAAATTCATAGAGAAGAGGTTCAGGCAGCTCAGGCTCTTTCCTGTTGGTTCTCACAAAGTGAGCTTCTCCGAGTGGAACAAGCTGGCGTTTCAGCTGAACCCAGGTATCTTTCCCTTGGTTTTAAAAATCTTCATTCATGCTTCTGCATGAAGCTGTAGATCATTCATTTCCATTGTTCCCTGGTATCCTATTGTAGGAATATGCCACGATTGATTTATCTGTCCAACACACATACACACACACACACCCTGCTGTCCTTACTGTCATATACTAGTGCTATGCCAGGAAGAAACTGTTGGGCCATTAGTAGTGAGTCATCTATCTTGGAATCCTTGCTTTCATTATACCTTAACGTTGCATATGTGGTCTTTTTCCTTCATCCAGGTGCCAACATTGTCCATCCAGCTATACAAGAAGCCCCTTAAGAGATGATTGTTGGTGTCATTGAGTCTTTGCTGAGCTCACAATCCTCACTCACAGAATCTCACGTTTTATCCGGTTAGGTGTTCTCATTCCCATGTCAAAGAAGCAACCGAAACCTGAAATATTTGCACAACTTGCCCAAGATCGCACAGCTCGGTCTCACCCTCAACTGGGTGTTTAGCAAACAGTTATTGACTAGAGTGAAAGGGACGTGGTCAAACAGTCTCTTCCTCAACTGGGTGTTTAACAACTGGGTGTTTAGCAAACTGTTATTGATTAGAGCTGGAAAGGACGTGGTCAAAAGCTTGAGATGCATGAATAAAAGGAGAAAAAGATGCAGATGGAAAATTCAGATCAAATGGTTTTATCTTAGGAATTCAGGGATTTTTGTGTGGCTAGAAAAGAGAAAATAGATGTGAGAAAATCCTTCTCTTCTCACTTCCTTAGTCACCAGGGACAACTGCTTCTACTGCGCTCCCAGCCCCTTGGATTGTGGTGTCATCACGTTAACTGGGTAACCAAGTGCGTTGATGTTGGGTATTTCTATCTGGAACCTGTTGCTATTTACAGTATCAACTTCTATGACAGGCTAAATGTCTCACCCTCCACGCAAGCCACACAGATCCCATTAGCACTAACCACATTTGAGTGAGAGGCCCCCATGCTCCACATGGAACAAGGCATCCTTTCATGTAATTTAGCATCCGATGAGAAACAATTGTGGGAGAGAAAGTGCTTCTTTTATGAGGACAGGTCCTTATGAAAGATGCAAGAGCAAATGCTTTAGTAGCTCCTCTGGTAGCAATATCACCCCAGAGGGGGATGATGTGTATTTGTTTAAAAAAAAAAAGAAAAGAACCATCATGAGTACAGAGGGGAAAAAATGAGAGCAGCCAGTAATGCAGATGAGAAACCTGAATGGTGGTTAAGTCTAACCGCTAGCAAAGTGTGACAACTCCAAGTCATTACCTTAAATCAGCATTCTCCAAGACATGTTGGCCACAATGTGCTCCAAATCCAGAGAAGTGGAGCAAAAATATATCCTAGTAAAATAGCTAAAATTTACCACGTATTCACCTGTGCCGGGGACTACCTGTTTAGGTCTTTATTCAGATAATTCTCCCTCCAGGAATTTCAATGCCTGCCTTCTACTTCATATCCTTCTTTGCTTTGTTTTCTTTTCCCTTCCTAGCTCTTATCACTTTCAAACATACTATGAGTCGTCCTTATCTCTCTCTTACATATTTTCTCTCTCCCCCACCAGAGTGTAAGCTCGATGAGGGCAAGTATAATTTGGTCTGTGTTTTTTTTTTGCCTTTTCTGCTCTGTCTTTAGCATCCAGTACAGATTAGGTGCTCAATTAACATTTGTTGAATGATTGAGTGTGCTAAGATCTATCCATGAGTTATCTTCTTGAGTCATCACAACCATTCTTTGAGGTGGGTACTATTTCCCCCACGTATAGCAGAGGAAAATGAGATTTAGGAAAGTAACTTGTCCGTGATCAGAAAGATTGTCAGGGAATCAGGATCAGAGCTCAAGTCTCTCAAGTCCGCTTACTCGCCCTTCTAAGAGTCATGAGATGGGAGGAAAAGAGCTCTCGTTAGGATGAGAAGCAGACCCTTTTGTGGAGAGGTGATACTGCCCAATTTTCAGAATGATCAAACTGTACTAGGAGGCATGTAGGGAAGTGAATACAATAAAGCCTATTTCCAGCCTAAAAATATCACATCAGTTATATCTATCAGTGCTCTTAAAAACAGTATCTCTTAAGAAGTCACTTAATTTATCTTCTAGCAAGAGTCCTTTGCAGCAAGGTTTAGCAAAAAGGAAGGAGAATGTTATGTGAACTAGTATTTATGGAGCAGACACCATGTGCAAAATTCTTAATATTGATTACATCCAGATTGTTTATATCATCCAGTCCTGACCACAACCCTGTGAAATGTGCAATCTGAGGTATGTTTCCCTCATCCATGTTTACCCAGCAGCCGGGGCTCATCTTTATCCACAGTGTTTATTTCACGTTTCTGGCTACTGACTTATCTTCCTCACAGCACTGTGCATTTCTTGAAGGTAGGCACTGTTGCTTGTTTCTTGTTGAATCTTCAGAATCCAGCCTGTTGCCTGGCTCCCAGCACTTAATAAATGCTTTAAAAAGCAAAATGAGTGACTTGTTGTATAGTGTCTAATTTGGAGGTTTTACAATTTAGAGAAATGAGGCCATCACATACATAAAGAGCTGGAAAATAATGCAAGCTATGGCATAGTCTGATGCTTGATGGTATGGTGTACCTGTTGTAAAAAGCAAAGGCTGCAAAGAAGGGAAGGGTCATCGTGGGCTGAGGTGAGCCATGGAAAGATTCATTTCTTGACTCACTTACTCAGTACATTCTAAACCTTACAGTGTGTCATTAAATCTCTTGGGTATGGGCAGTAAAAGGCATGATCTAGCCAGGCCCGGTGGCTCACACCTGTAATCCCACCACTTTGCAAGGTTGAGACAGGTGGATCACAAGGTCAGGAGTTTGAGACCAGCTCGACCAATATGATGAAACCCTGTCTCTACTAAAAATACAAAAATTAGCTGGGCGTGGTGGCACACCTATAGTCCCAGCTACTGGGGAGGCTGAGGCAGGAGAATCGCTTTAACCCAGGAGGCAGAGGTTGCAATGAGCAGAGATTGTGCCCCTACACTCTAGCCTGGGTGACAGAGAGAGACTCCATCTCAAAAAAACAAAACAAAACAACAACAACAACAACAAACGCCATGATGCTTGACCTCAAAGCTATGCACATTCTGATGGAAAAGTCCAAGCTGCACAAGGTCTATGCCTTGAGCGCACACCCCGCCCGCCACACCTTCTCTGAAGACTGTTTTTCCTGATAGACGCTTATCTGCACGGCGTGATCAGGGCAGACAGAACTCAGCCGTTGTTACCTGGCCAATCTGATTATTAAAAAAATTGGAACCAGGAGACCTAGAGACTATAGCAAGTTGATTTTTTAAAAATTTGATCTCAAACTGGTGCCATCGCAAACCCAAGCCATTTTGGTGCCAAAAACTGGGTAGGGAGAGAACGCTGGTTAACGAGGAGAGAAAAAGAAAGTGAGCCTGTCTTAGGTCAGTTTCCCTAGAAGCACAGCCTGAGATGGGGATTCCCTCAGGGGAAATCTGTTGCGTGGTGAGGGAGGTGGGAGAGTACACAGAGGTAGCCAGGCAGAGAGGTAGTTTCTGCTGAGCCTTCAGCCTGGTCTCAGGAGGAGCTCTGGGTATGAATGGTACCATAGAGCATCTCTGTGTAAGGTTAATTACACTAAGTCTATTTAAAAGTAATCTCACAGGGCCAAGCATGGCAGCTCATGTCCATAATCCTAGCACCCTGGAAGGCTGAGCCAGGAGGATCACTTGAGGCTAGGAGTTCAAGATCAGCTTGGGCAACACAGCAAGATCCCATCTCTACAAAACAATTAAAAAATTAACTGGGTGTGGTGGTGCTCGCCTGTAGTCCCAGGCACTTGAGAGGCTGAGATGGGAGGATCGCTTGTGTCCAGGAGTTGGAAGGTGTGGTGAGCTAGGATCTCACTTCTGCACCACAGCCTGGGTAACGGCGTGAGGCTCTGTGTCAAAATAACAGTAGGAATCACCATCATGGTCATCATCATCGTGATCATCAGCACCATCAATCATCGTCATCTCACAGTGAAAAAGCAGAGTGGAATGAATAAGTCAGGAATGAATGAATACCTCTGTCTCTCCCACGCAGACTCAGGGTGATTTTGTAGGTGGATCATATGGTATGATTCAGACTAAAGCACTCTTTGTCCACTAACCATCCAGAGGATATGAGGCTGAAAGAGATCTTGGAATTTCAAGGAAAACTTACTTATCAGCACAACTTTTGTTTTAATCTGAAGAAAAGAAGGTGTTTTTTTTCACTGATGGATTCTGAATGCCTCCACTGGACTCAGTTAATATCGGGGAGTGGAAGAGTCTATCCTTAGAAAATAGTAGATCGTTCCCCCAATTCTCCTTTGAAGAAAGAAAGAACTTCTTCTCAGTTCTTTTTTTTTTTTTTTTTTTTTTTTTGAGACAGGATCTTGCTGTATCACCCAGGCTATAGTGCAGTGGTGCCATCTCGGCTCACTGCAACCTCTGCCTCCTGGGTTCAAGTGATTCTCCTGCCTCAGCCTCCCCAGTAACTGGAACTGCAGGTGCACACCACCATGCCTGGCTAATTTTTGTATTTTTACTAGGGACAGGGTTTTACTATGTTGGCCAGGCTGGTCTCGAACTCCTGGCCTCAGGTGATCTGTCTGCCTCAGCCTCCCAAAGTACTGGGATAATAGGTGTGAGCCACCACGCCCAGCCTCTTTTCTCAATTTTAAAAAGCATAAATAATTGAACTTGGTGTAACATTTTAAAAAATTTGTTGTAGTTGGGAGTTAGAAGATAATTGCCAGCCTCAGCGTGTTCTATGCCGTTTCCAGCTGATGATCAAGCATGAAAAAGAGTTTTTATAACATAAACTAATTCACAGTGAATTTTTTTTCTTATCCTTTCCACAGGATATTGTCCAGCTGTCATATATAAAGTCATTCTACCTAACAATTTGCTTATTTAAATCTATCACAGATTAATTATTTGCAACAGAGTCTTTAGCAGGTAAACATGGTGCTAGAAGAATCTTTAAGATGGGGATTAGCAAAGTTTGTGCTGGGATCACTGTCTTAGGAGAACAGCAAGAAAACAGGATTCTGTCTTCAGATAAGTTTGGAAAACACTCTATACCACATTCCAGATACGAGCAGTCATGATAAAGAAATCTGCTTAATCAAGTTAACCCAGTAGTTGCAAAACTTATTTAATCATGGAACCCCTTTTCAGGTAAAGTACGTTAGCTTTGCAAAGAATAAATATTACACAGTGAACCACTGGGAAATTCTGAATGAGGCCAACCCCCTCATTTGATCAATAAGGAAACCCATCAGATTAGTATTTCAACAACATTTACAGAGTCCCTGATGCTGGCAAAAGTCCTGGGATCTGAGGATGAGAGTGAATACTCATACACCCAACATTTAAGGAATTCCCTGGCATCTAGAAGGAAGAGCTTAGCTCAGAGACAATGAGGTGGTGGCTGTTAAATGTGACAGTGGGGAATATGCAAGCGAGAGCACCAGAGGGAAGAAGGAGGGTGCACCCTGTTCTGGGAGAGGGGCTGCACCTGGAAGGAGGGCGCGCCCTGTTCTGGGAGAGGGGCTGCACCTGGAAGGAGGGCGCGCCCTGTTCTGGGAGAGGGGCTGCACCTGGAAGGAGGGCGCGCCCTGTTCTGGGAGAGGGGCTGCACCTGGAAGGATGACTCACCGTGTTCTGGGAGAGGGGCTGCACCTGGAAGGAGGGTGCTCCCTGTTCTGGGAGAGGGGCTGCACCTGGAAGGATGACTCACCGTGTTCTGGGAGAGGGGCTGCACCTGGAAGGAGGGTGCTCCCTGTTCTGGGAGAGGGGCTGCCTCTGGAAGGATGACTTACCGTGTTCTGGGAGAGGGGCTGCCTCTGGAAGGATGACTTACCGTGTTCTGGGAGAGTGGCTGTCTCTGGAAGGATGACTCACCGTGTTCTGGGAGAGGAGCTGCACGTGTAAGTAGGGCTCGCCCTGTTCTGGGAGAGGGTCTGCGCCTGGAAGGAGGACGCGCCCTGTTCTGGGAGAGGGGTTGCGCCTGGAAGGAGGGCGCGCCCTGTTCTGGGAGAGGGGTTGCGCCTGGAAGGAGGGCGCGCCCTGTTCTGGGAGAGGGGTTGCGCCTGGAAGGAGGGCGCGCCCTGTTCTGGGAGACGGGTTGCGCCTGGAAGGAGGGCGCGCCCTGTTCTGGGAGAGGGGCTGCCTCTGGAAAGACGGCGCGCCCTGTTCTGGGAGAGGGGTTGCGCCTGGAAGGAGGGCGCGCCCTGTTCTGGGAGAGGGGTTGCGCCTGGAAGGAGGGCGCGCCCTTTTCTGGGAGTGGGGCTGCGCCTGGAAGGAGGGCGCGCCCTGTTCTGGGAGAGGGGCTGCCTCTGGAAGGACGGCGCGCCCGGTTCTGGGAGAGGGGCCGCGCCTGGAAGGAGGGCGCGCCCTCTTCTGGGAGTGGGGCCGCGCCTGGAAGGAGGGCGTGCCCTGTTCCGGGAGAGGGGCTGCGCCTGGGCTCACTGGTCACCAGGGAGGTCACAAGGAAGTGAAAGCTTGAGCTGGTTTTTTTTTTTTTTTTTTTTTTTTTTGAGGCGGAGTCTCGCTCTGTTGCCGGGACTGGAGTGCAGTGGCCGGATCTCAGCTCACTGCAAGCTCCGCCTCCCGGGTTTACGCCATTCTCCTGCCTCAGCCTCCCGAGTAGCTGGGACTACAGGCGCCCGCCACCTCGCCCAGCTAGTTTTTGTATTTTTAGTAGAGACGGGGTTTCACTGTGTTAGCCAGGATGGTCTCGATCTCCTGACCTCGTGATCCGCCCGTCTCGGCCTCCCAAAGTGCTGGGATTACAGGCTTGAGCCACCGCGCCCGGCCCGAGCTGGTTTTTTAGGATGATGAGGAGTTGGCCCACGGTGGCCCTCTGCTCTGCCTAAGGGTCAGCTCCTCTCTATCCTCCAAAGATCCTTCCCATCCTTTGAGAACGAACTGGGTCATCCCCTCTGGGAAGCCTTCCTCACCTTTGCACTTGCATTCCTTGGCTCTGGTGTAAATATACAAAGTTCATGGGGAGGGGTAACTTACAAGCAAAGAGGAGTTAGAGGTCACAGCATTTGCGACTTCTCTTTACCCTACAGTTGACACGTGTATACGTGTACAACATATTCTGGCCAATGTTCAAGAACAGAGGGACGTCCCACTGTGAATCAGTTCTATGCATTTGCAGTTCTGAGGGTCCAGCACATCTACATGACTATGTGACAATGGGACGCTTCCTGGTTGGGAAAATGGCCTTTTTAGAAAGGGGAGCTTCCGGAGCTGAGCTAACTTGGACCCCTGGAGCCAGCTTTCTCTTAAGGACCCAAAGAAACCCCTGAACATCCTGATTTGTCGTCTAACCACAATGCCTTATAGGAATTATCTCATTTAATCCTTCAACAGCCTTATGAGGCATTCTTTATTACTCTTCCCATTTTACGTATGAGCAGCTGAGATCTAGAGAAGTTAAATAACTAGCTTATGGTCAGCAACTAGTAAATGACAGACCAGAGACTTGAGTCTGGCTCCAAAGTTCATGCACTTGAACTCTATGATATAGTGCCTCTTAAAACACAATCTTGGGCTGGGCACGGTGGTTCACATCTATAATCCCAGCACTTGGGGAGGCTGAGGCAGGTAGATCACCTGAGGTCAGGAGTTCAAGACCAGCCTGGCCAACATGGCAAAACCCAGTCTCTACTAAAAATACAAAAATTAGCCAGGCATGGTGGTGGGCACCTGTAATCCCAGCCACTCAGGAGGCTGAGGCAGGATAATCACTTGAACCTGGGAAGCGGAGGTTGCAGTGAGCCAAGATCATACATACCACTGCACTTCAGCCTGGGTGACAGAGTGAGACTCCATCTCCAAAAGAAATAAAACACAATCTTAAACCACACTACTAGCATATATATCTAGTAGATTGCTTCTAAAGTTTTACATATTTATCATTATTATTTTCTGCTACATATGTTTGTTGCCTAGGTGTAGTGTTGAATGCATGGAAATTTCTCAGTAACAACTCTAATGGGTAAGAAAAACGAAGTTGAAAAAAGTTCCCTTAGCTAAGGGAATTAACTAATTAGCCTGTTAATCTGTGTTCTCTGGTTTAAAGAACTAGGACTTTGAAGAAGGAGCCTGAAAAAAAAAAAAAAAAAAAAAATCCTTCAAGGATCCAGCAAGCCAGCAGCCCAGAATATTGCAGAGAAGAGTATTTTCAGCACTCAGCTCCAAGTAGGCATTCAATAAATACTTGCTGACTTGATAGAATTAAACAAACAGATTTTCCTGATTGACATGACATCCGCTCTAATTGCAAAACCTATTTGAGGAACAACTTGATGAGGCAAAGCAAAATTAAATGGGCCGCTGTGAAAGCAGCATAATGGTATTAGAGCCTTTCAGTTGCCGGGCTGGAAGGGAGCTGAGAACATTGTTAAGTGTGGACAATCTACAGGCAAGGACCAAATAGAATTTCTTTGACTTAATAATTTTTGAAAACTGTTTATACGGTTCATATATTAAATGCTGTGGAAATTGTTTTGAGTCATTGCAAGAGAGTTACTGCATTTAATCCCCACATAAATCTAGGTGCATTTGTAAGCCAATTGCAGCATACAGCAAACTTACAATAACTGCATCTCCCACATTTCTTATTTCAGCATTAAAATAATATTTACAATTACATTTTCGAAAATGTTGTTGTACCAAGATGAAATCAAACAGTTAAGCTTCAAGGGAGAAAAGAGAAATCGACTGGGAAGGTGCTGTAACAAATGATGATGCTGAGTTGGTATTCTTGAGAAATAACTGTGGTCTTTTCCATTTTCAGTTGAAATGCAGCCCTCCGAGATTCTTCCGGTGTTTGGGAAGTCAAATTGTCTTATGAAATTGTGCAGAAATTGACAGGTTCCAAACAAATAGAGTAATCATTGGAGAATGCACAACAATCTGGCAATATGGAAATTACAAATTATAATATTTTCCCCCTGAGTAAATGAAATATGCAAAAGAACAACTGCATAATACAACACAGTTTGTGTAGTCCCTGGGTAGCTACTGTTAGCAAGCTATTTTATCACGGTTGTATACTTCCTTGGTTAATAATGAAGGCACAAAATTAACTTTAAAATGAATTATAAAATTCTTTCAAAGTTCAATTTTTACATAAAATGCCATCGGGAAGTATCAAAATACGGTGGCAACCCATGACATAAATCTTTTAAAATGTCTCTGCACCTTGCTGAACATTCTGCATTTTACTGTAACACTAGCTCTTATTTATGTCAGGGAATTTTCCTAATCTGTTTTCATCCTATTATGGTACATAGTAATCTTGGCCCCAAAGAAACAGAAAAATTTAGCTCTGCCAGAAATATTTTTACAACCTTGATATTATTGTAATAAGATTGCATCTTATTGTGTTTATCTCTGGGATATAATATGGAAATCCAATACTGGTAGCTACGATAATATTAATTCATTCTTTATTCAACAATACTTTGGTGAATGTTCTCTACTTATAAGCCCCTGAGCTCAGGGTTATGAGAGTATGTCATAAGCAGAGCACACAGATCTGCCTTTTAGGAGTTTACAGCCATCTAAAGAGCATGAGGAATGAGAGTAATTTTAAACATTAGTCGTGTTTTCATTCTCAAAACTACCTTCACCGTGAGGTCAACATCCTTGGCCAACTGTTGATTGCTTGGGAAGCTCACTCATCTTCTGGTCTTCTAAGTCGCTGCCTTGTTAATTTCACTGCTCATCACTTTCCCCCACCCTGAAAGGACACAAACCAGGGACCATTCACATCAATCAGGATGTGAGAAATTTTATTAAAGCTCTGTAGGGAAATGTCTGAACCTCGCGAGTATTGAAGATTGTCTTCTTTCCTTCATGTGAGTAACTTAGAATTGCCGTATTTGATGAACTGCTCATGTCCCAGGTCTACCAGGTAACACCTGGTGTGGGCAAACAGTCTTTGTTTATTTTCATCTTGCAATAGCCAACTCTAGCTTTATCACTATTTCCTATAAAGTTTTGTGTAAATCTCAGTTTTTCCTCATATGAAATTGGAACCTTATGCTCTTCAACTACACATGTCCTAATGAAAATGAGTCATGTGATGTTTACAGAGATGGAATGTCAACCCAAAGGAAACTTCTGGAATACAGAGACCAACAAGAGGCTGAGACTGAAAGACTGTGCCAGAGGCAACACTCATGGGACCAGGGCAAACCAAGTGGCCGCCATGTCCTTATAGTTAAGTAAGTCTGGAATGCTCAGGCAAGTACCAAGTGGCAGAGGAGGGTAAATGCTAAGGATAGCAATAATTCCCAGACATTCCCTCTAAAAGGAGTTCTAGACAGAGACAAGAGTATGAGTGATAAAGGCCCGAGCATCAGGCTGGGTGTGGTGGCTCACGCACGTAATCCCAGCACTTTTGGGAGGCCAAGGCAGGTGGATCACCTGAGATCAGGAGTTCAAGACCAGCCTGGCCAGCATGGTGAAACCCCACCTCCACTAAAAATGCCAAAAATAGCTGGGCATGGTGGCATATGCCTGTAGTTTCAGCTACTAGGGAGGCTAAGGTGAGAGGACTGCTTGAACCCAGCAGGTAGAGGTTGCAGTGAGCCAAGATTGTGCCAATGCACTCCAGCCTGGGTGACAAAGCAAGACCCTGTCTCAAAAAAAAAAAAAAAAAAAAAAAAGGCACAAGCATCAAAGAGACCCCAGAAACTTAATCAGGGAGACTCCATGTGCCTTCTGATAGATGCAGAGCCAGTTACCAGAGACTAATAGAGAGTCAGAATGATGGAGTTTTCTAGAACTTGGCAGAACTAGAGCAGACCCTGTTAAGATATCCCATAGATGTCTACTGTCAGGATGTCCCATAGACGTCCACTCTCTATTCAATCTTTGTAATGCTTTAAAGTCCTGAAAGCAGGGAACTACCTTTAATGGATACAACGTATATGAAGATGAATGCTCAATTTGTTGGAAGGGGAGTCTTGCCTAAATGTTTAGTTGATTGTTCAGAATTAAACTAAGACACATGGATAGAAGAAGCAAATTAAAATAGAGTAAGGTGTGCACCTCTGAAAAATACTAAAGATTGTAATTCAGAAATCATTTATCCTGGACTATTTTTTAAAATGTAATTCAGTAAACAGCTACTATTGTGTGATGCTCTCAGATTGTACAGTTCATGAAAAATGGAAGGTACTGATTCTCAAAGACTGCATACTGAGGCAGTAATGTCAGTGAATAAGCAGAACAATGGATCCACATGAAGAGAGTTGATGATGGCCCCTCTGGGGTGTGTGGCAGGCTGCTAGGTCAAGAAGGTGATTTGAGAAGGTAGATACCAGGTTGAAGGTTGGAATGCAAGAGATGGGATGGGGCATGCCAGGCAGGCAGGGAGGAAGGGTGAGCACAGGTGGACGTGAACAAGAGGCAAGCTCATGTGTTGGGATTCAGTGATCATTTTAATGGAGGGTGATGTACGTAGGCACAAATGCAATGAGCCTGGGTAAGCGCATTGATGAAATCTCACATAGGGATTTGTACAGATGAATCGGGATGGCAGCGGGGCTAAAGATGGAAATTGATAGATTAAAAAATAGTTTCAGTGTAATATGAAGGTGATTTATTACTACCAGTTGTATTAACCTCTCCCAGCAACCTTAGCACTGGTATGTATTTGGAAACTCCTAGTAGAAATCACCAAGACAAGCGTGAGACCTGTGGACTAGACCATTTCTATAATCTCTCTTGGCTATCAAAAATTCAGTTTCAAAGTTTCTCTATTTAATACCAGTTATAGCCAAGCATCTGGCATCATTCCCTATTGCATCCCTTTTGTTTACTGTGCCCTTGTCTGTTGAAGTGGTTTCTCTACTAATCTGTAAATTCCCAGAGACCAAAAACCACATTTGCTCTCTTCTCTCTGCATCTCTGCTCAGGTATCAGAGCTGTGTCTTATTCCACATCTGCCTTCTTCTCTCTGCGTCTCCGATCAGGTATCAGAGTGGTTATCATTTCACATCTGCCTTCTTCTCTCTGCGTCTCATTCCACATCTGCCTTCTTCTCTCCGCGTCTCCGATCAGGTATCAGAGCTGTGTATCATTCCACAACTGCTCTCTTCTCTCTGCGTCTCTGATCAGGTATCAGAGCTGTGTATTATTCTGCATCTGCTCTCTTCTCTCTGCATCTCTGCTCAGAACTGTGTATTATACCACATCTGCTCTCCCCTCTCCGCATCTCTGATCAGGTATCAGAGCTGTGTATTATTCTACATCTGCTCTCTTCTCTCTGCATCTCTGCTCAGAACTGTGTATTATACCACATCTGCTCTCCCCTCTCCGCATCTCTGATCAGGTATCAGAGCTGTGTGTTATTCCACATCTGCTCTCTTCTCCCTGTGTCTCTGATCAGGTATCAGGGTTGTGTGTTATTCTACATCTGCCCTCTTCTCTCTGCACCTCTGATCAGGTATCAGGGCTGTGTATCAGTCCACATCTGCTCTCTTCTCTTTGTGTCTCTAATCAGGTGTCAGGGCTGTGTGTTATTCCACTGGTGCTCGATGGCTTCTTGTACATTTTTTGGCCTGATATAACAGCCCCGAAAAACCTGTGTATTTTTTTTTGAGTCCACTTTGAAGAGATGGCAAAGTCTCCAGTCTTCCATGACCTAGTTAGCCATACAGTACCTACAGTACAGCACAGCAGCTGGGGAATAAAATGGTTCCAACATCCTCCTCCCCCTAGTTCGAAGTCTTTGATGCAATTTAAATGGAGGGACAGAGTAGAGCTCACTTAATTACTCTTGCCATTTTAACTGGATGCTCTTTGACTTAATTTTATCTCAATGAATATAAAGCGTTGAGAGACTCTCCCATAAACATGGAGTTGCCTGTGACAGCTTCTGGGAAGGAGCCCCAAGGGGAGAGGATGGTGATTTACTGTACAGTAACAATACTGCAGAAGAGCTTTGGCACCAGAAGTTTCTAGGGCTTAATTACTGCCTTTAAAATTTAAGCCAGAGTTAGGCACGAAGCAGTACCCACCAGAAGGAGGTGGAGAGACAGACACACACACACACACACACACACACACAGAGAGAGAGAGAGAGAGAGAGAGAGAGAGAGAGAGAGAGGCATGATTGCATAGCAAAGAAGAGACTTGCAGGTGGACATTTGTGTTATTCTGTGTCTCATGTCCTATAAAGACACCAACCTGCAGAATTCATTATTCTTACTATGGACAATTCCATCAATTCTTTCTGTGCCCTACATTTACCATATGGAAAGACCTGAACCCTTTGAACCCAACTGAAATATTCCATCCAGAAGGCGTTACAAGACTTACCTGTTTCTGAGATATCAGGATTTTTAAACTATTCCTTTTAGGCAGTCCCTTGTCAAGGATTTTTAAATTCCAGTATTCTCAGAAAAAATATTTACATATTTTTAATTCTGTGACCTATCCCCTCAATACCCACTTACCTTTAAAATATGCTATATTTTTAGGGAAATTCAAAGATGCCCCCCAAATAATGCTGGCTGGCTAGCTGTTTTAAGAAATAAAGATATTTTTAAAATAAAGCTTTTCGAAATGTAGTACATATTTTGAATACTATGGAATACTATGCAGCCATAAAATGCATAAATACCATGGAATACTACACAGCCATAAAAAATAATGAGATCATGTCATTTGCAGTGACATGGATGGAGCTGGAGGTCATTATCCTAAGTGACCTAATGCAAGAACAGAAAACCAAATACTGCATGTTCTCACTTATAAGTGGGAGCTAAATGATGAGAAGACATGGACACATAGAGGAGACAACACACACTGGGGCCTATTAGAGAGTGGAGGGAAGGAGGAGGGAGAGGATCAGGAAAAATAACTAATGGGTACTAGGCTTAATACCTGGGTGATAAAATAATCTGTACAACCAACCTCCACGACACAAGTTTACCTGTATAACAAACCTGCATATATGCCCCTGAACTTAAAATAAAAGTTAAACAAAAATAATAAAGCTTTCTATCCTTTTCCTCTTCCTTCCTGTTTCTTCGTTTTCCAAGTGACAAATGAGAAGTCACTTGTTATTAAGAGGAGCTGGATAATGCCCAGAGTTCTTCATTTAATGGGACAACTATGCCTCTTGCGACCCCTTCTGTGCTCAGTTGATTGTACTTTAAGAATTTAGAGGCTTTCAGCCTGAGGGCAATATTCAGAAAACCAGACACTAATTTCCCACAGTCCTTAGGAGGGGTATAAAATGTAAGTGACTGGGAGCTGAATTTCGAAATTCAGAAATTCTGAAATCTACTTTTAGCAACCAAACTAAACATCCTGTGTGATTGCTGGCCTTTGGAGGCTAAGAGCTCTGTGGGTAGAGAGACTATAGAGGAAGTGGGGGTTCACCTCTTTTTACCTGGCTTGCCTCATTTCCTGGGACTCCTTGTTCCTCATTCAGCCTCTAAGATATCAGAACACATGTGGTTCCTGCGAGTTTGAAGCCCTCCCCCATGACTTTGCACAAGTTGTCTTCGCTGTCTACTCGATTGTTGGAAACTAGCTCAAATATCGCCTTCCCCGGTGAAAAGGACGTGTTCCTTGACCCATAGACACACTCCTTCTCTGCTTCCTTTGTTCCTTAGTGTCATCCATATTATGCAGAAACTCAATTCAGCTTTCCTCCCGTGGAGAGTGAATTCTAGAGACCATGGAAAATGTCTTCTGATTTCTGTGGCAGCAAAACCTAGCACGTAGCAGTTCAACAAATATTTACCAGCTGTCTTAGTCCATTGGAGCTTCTAGAACAAAATACTATAATCTGGGTGGCTTATAATGAATAGACATTGATTTCTTATGGTTCTGGTAGGTGGCAAGTCCAAGGTCAAGGCACCAGCAGATTCTGTGTCTGAGGGTCGGCTTCCTGGTTCATAGAGATGTCCCCTCACTGGGTCCTCACGTGACAGGAGAGGCAAGAGAGCTTTCTGGACCTCGTTTATAAAGGCTCTAATCCCATTCAAGAGGCCTCTGTCCCCAAGACCTAATCACCCCTCAAAGGTCCCTACTACCATACGTCCTAATCCTAGCTCTTTGAAGTTAGGGTTCAACACATGAATTTGAGGTGGGGGGTGGCACAAACATTCAGACCATAGCACTCGACAAACAGAATTCCCATTCTGCGTGTGTGCTCTCCATTTTCAGCATTATAGAAAAATACCTGTCAAAAAACTCGCAGGTCATTTAAAAGCATATCAGTCGTGGCTGGATAGATGCTGACCTGAAATTTCCTATCTTCCTAGAAGACAAGATAAGGAGAAATTGGGTGTGATTAAGAACGACCCCCACCCACCACCCATTATGTTGCTATGACATGAAATGGATCATCGTGAAATCATAACGTGGTTGGAAAACTGCTGCCCGGGAAGCCTGAATGGGGCTTTGAAGGAGGAGAAGAAAATAATTTAACAGAACGGAACTGTGCTATGCTGCAAGCCTCCCTGGCAGATTAAATGTATGAGTCACATTGCCCTTAGTGGGCGCGTTGTCCATTATCCCACCGAGTTCTCTGATCCTTGTAGCACACTGTGTCAATTACATGCTCCAGGATTTATGTCAAACTTGCCAGGAGCCAGAAATTGTTCTGTGAGATTGGGAACTAGAAGAATGAACTCCCAATTATAAACAGGGGAGGATAAGATTTGCCTTCTATGATGTGTGTGGGAGGGGGTAGTGTGTGTAGGAGTTGGACACAATAGGTTTTCTATTGCCTTGGTATCATCTTTTTTTAATGAATTCACTTGGCGATAGAAAAACTTCAGGGAGATAATTTTAGATCCCTTAAGAATACGTTTATAGCCCATCAGAAAGCACTATGGTAAAAGGAACAGGTCACAGGCTCAGTGAAACGGGGCCCCCATCTTGGTACCATCACTACTGGCTGACCCTGAGAACGTGTTAATCACCTCTCCAGTCTTTAGTTCTCTCACTGTGGAGAGAGGAATTTAAACTAGATGATCTCTTTCCAGTTCCAAAATTCTGCAATACGAGACACAATGTCTCTTCTTAATAGTGTCCTTAACACTACAACAGAGCATTTCAGTTTTACCCTCTAAGAATTACTTCATTAAAGTGTAGGTGGTTAATAAAGAGTGAGTTACAGATATTTAAATCTAAGTTTCAAGAAGTGAGTTTTTACCCTAAATTTACTTACACGTAACTTTAACTTATTAGATCATGATGTAAACGAAGAAGAATGGTTATTGAATGAGCTCGCTGAATAAATATTGACCCTGAGCAAAATCTTTGGTAGCCAGCTTTCAGGAGATGCAGTCTCTAAGGCACTAGAATCATTTCTTATTTTTATTTTTTCTGAAATATTTTCAAGACCACTGTAAGCAAAATACTGTTGATTATACAAATGGTTCCCCTTCACAGGACTCTGTGTTCTTGGCAATTGGTTAAAGAGTGGATAAAGTACACCACGTTTTTGCTATGTCTTTTATGAGTTTGAACACATTATGATCACAGATTGGAAATCGTTGAATGAGTGGGCACGGGCAGTAAGAAGCATAGAGGTTTATTGGTCAATATCAAAAGAAATGAGCGGTGAAAAGTGAGGCTGACGCATGCCTACATTTTATGGATGAGCAAATGGATAAAAAGGGAACTGTATTTTATTATCAAGTGAATTAATGGGGTGGAGGAAAGGTTGGGATTTCTGACTATCTAATCTGGTCTTCATCCCTAAAACATAAAACCCGCCTGTCAAACCTGGACTCGTTGCTGGAGGAGTTTTCATCTGGGCTGAAGGCTCCCCACACCACAGGTCCTGTGCTGTGCTGGAAGGAATTTTAGTTCAGAGGGAAGAGTGAATGATTGGAAATAGGCTTTTACAAACTTTTATTGTTCTATGAGTAAACAGAGATCATTGGTCTTCAAAGCTCTTTTTGTAACCCCTGAGTTCAATTACAGTGTGGCTATAATTCCAGAACTCTCTGAACTGCACCTACACATTATTCTCTGCACAGATCTTTAACTTTAACAGCTATTCATTAGTTCAAGAGACCTTTGCTTTTATATGAATCACAGTTTAGTGGGCATAGAAAAAGGTATTCATTCTCCACAGCTGCTACTTTATTGGAACAATTCATTTTTTTAAAAATTACACTCTGACCTTTTGAAAATGGGACAGAAGTTTTCAAAGTCTTATTAGATAATTCACTGAAAAGCTGTGATTCCGTTTTTGCTTCTTGACTTATGAAGTGGTTCTTATTATAATATGTAGATCCTCACACTTTGAAAGGGAGGTTAGCTATAAATAAACACTGCACAAAAGATATTTTCACAGGAAAACATAATAAAACCCTCTGTGATGCCATCCTGCTGGGCCATGGAATCCCACGAAATGGGCCTAAGGGGGTCTTTATTTCACAGGAGAGTGGAGGTGGTGATCAGAGTGAATGTCATAGAACGTCCTTACATAGAATGTCCTTTAGCTACAACTGTAAGCACAGGATAAATGGTCCTTTGATTCTAGAGAGGTCTTAGGGTGTAATGGAAAGAACATCACCATTAAATGCCAACATGTGGGGAAAAGACTTAGAGAAAGCTTGGGATCAGTTTTGACATTGAAGGCTGAGTAAGAAGGAACAGGAGACCATGAGAGTTACTCAGGAACACTAGAGTTCTTTGCATGGACATGCTGGATTAACTAGGGACAAACATTACACGGAGAAACCCTTGTCTAAAAGAAATCTTCAAACTAGTCAGAATGGCTAATATTAAAAAGTCAAGAAATAACAGATGCTGGCGAGGTTGTGGAGAAAAGGGAATGCTTATACACAGTTGGTGGTAGAGTAAATTAGTTCAACCCTTGTGGAAAGCAGTATGGTGATTCCTTGAAGACCTAAAAGCAGAGCTACCATTTGACCTGGCAATCCCATTACTGGGTATATACCTAGTTGAATATAAATCATTCTACCTTAAAGACACATGCATGCAGACACTAGGATTAAGATGATGAGGTGGAGGCAAGATTAGCCTGCAGCCCCCACTCAGGGCAGTGTGTGGAGACTCACATGGTGAACTTCTGCTCCAACAACTACCTCAGGAGCATACCAACAATGCAGAGGGAATCCACAGACCCCTTGAAGGACCGGGATTGCTGCTGCAGGCTCCCTGAGATGCCAAAAGACTGAGTGTGCTTGCTTTCTCAATAAGGAGGCTCCTAGTCTGGGGGGAGTTCTCAGCCCTGGTCAGCAGCTGCCTGGAAATAGACTTGGTGCTGTTGGGGGGATGTGGTGGGATTGAGACTGGCCTTTAGGACTGTGGGCTGCGTGGGAGTGAGGTGAGGCCTGTGACTGCCAGCTTTCCCCCACTTCCCTGGTGAACTGTATGACTCAGCAGAGGCAGCCGTAATTCTTCCGGGAATATCACTCCATTGGACTGGGAACCACACCCCCATCCCCAACAGCAGCCGCAGAAAGCCCTGCCTAAGGAGAGGCTGAGCTCAGACACACCTACGCCTGCCCCCACCTAATGGTCTTTCTCTACCTGCTCTGGTAGCCAAAGACAAAGGTCACAGTTTCTTGGGAGCTCCATGGCCCTGCCCACTGCCCGAGAAACCTGAATACTTAACCAGGTGTCTTGAGGGCAAGTTTGTATTTTCCCTAAAGGACAGCCACTGATGCTCTCTTGAAAGCGCCACCTCCTGGCTGGAGGCCAACCAGCACAAAACCAGCGCACTAAACAACACAACCACCGGGCAGGGTGGCTCACGCCTGTAATCCCAGCACTTTGGGAGGCTGAGACGGGCGGATCGGAGGTGAGGAGATCGAGACCATCCTGGCTAAGGCACGGTGAAATCCCATCTCTAGCCTGGCATGGTGTCGGGCGCCTGTAGTCCCAGCTACTCGGGAGGCTGAGGCAGGAGAATGGCGTTAACCCAGGAGGTGGAGCTTGCAGTGAGCCAAGATGGCACCACTGCATTCCAGCCTGGGAGACAGCGAGAATCCATCTCAAATAAATAAATAAATAATAAAAATAAAATAAAAATAAAAACCACACACAACCAAGGACCCTCACAGAGCCCACTTCGCTCCCCTGCTACTTCCACCGGAGTAGGTGCTAGTATTGACAGCTACAAGAACTTTGGACTCTTTGCAGACGCTCCCCAGTTCCAGTCTGGAGCCTGGTAGCTCCACTGGGTGGCTAGACTCAGAAGAGCAGAAACAATCACTATAGTTTAGGTTTCAGGAAGCCCCATTCCTAGGGGAAGGGGGAGAACACCACATTAAGGGAGCACCTCGTGGGACAAAAGAATCTGAACAGCAGCCCTTGAATCCCAGATCTTCCCTCTGACATAATCTACCCAAATTAGAAGGAACCAGAAAAACAGTCACGGTAATATGACAAAACAAGTTTCTTTAATTCCCCCAAAAGATCCTACCAGCTCACGAGCAATAGATCGAAACCAAGACGAAGTCTCTGAATCACCAGAAAAATAATTCAGAAGGTTGTCAAGCTAATCAAGGAGGCACCAGAGAAAAGTGAAGTCCAATTTAAATAAAAACATGATACAGGATATGAAAGGAAAATTCTTCGGTAAAATAGCTTGAATAAAAAACAATCACAACTTCTGGAAATCAAGGACACACTTAGAGAAATGCAAAATGCACTGCAAAGTCTCAGCAATAGAATAGAACAAGCAAAAGAAAGAACTTCAGAGCTTGAAGACAAGGCTTTCAAATTAAACCCAATCCATCAAAGACAAAGAAAAAATAATTTTAAAAAAATGAGCAAAGCCTCCAGGAAGTTTGGTACTATGTTAAACGTCCAAACCTAAAAAGAATTGGTGTTCCTGAGGAAGACAAATCTAAAAGTTTGGAAAACGTATTTGAGGGAACAATTGAGGAAAACTTCCCCAGCTTTGCTAGAAATCTAGACATTCAAATACAAGAAGCTCAAAGAACACCTAGGAAATTCATCACAAAAAGATCATCAACTAGGCACATAGTCATCAAGTTATCTAAAGTCAAGACAAAGGAAAGAATCTTAAGAGTTATGAGGCAAAAGCAGGTAACCTTATAGGTTACCTACCAGATTTTTCCTTATAGGAAAACCTACCAGATTAACAGCAGATTTCTCAGCAGAAACTCTGCAAGCTAGGAGGGATTGGGGTCCTATTTTTAGCCTTCTTAAACAAAACAATGATTAGCCAAGAATTTTGTATACAGTAAAACTAAACTTCATAAATGAAGGAAAGATACTGTATTTTCCAGACAAACAAATGCTGAGAGATTCCACCACTACCAAGCCAGCACTACAAGAATTGCTAAAAGAAACACAAAATCTTGAAACAAATCCTCTAAATACACTGACATAGAACCTACTTAAAGCATAAATCTCACAGGACCTATATAACAATAACACAATGAAAAAATACAAGGTATTTAGGCAACAAATAGCATGATGAATGGAATAGTATGTCACATCTCAATACTAATATTAAATGTAAATGGCCTAAATGCTCCACTTAAAAGATACAGAATGGCAGAATGGATGAGAATTCACCAACCAAGTTTCTGCTGTCTTCAGGAGACTCACCTCACACATAAAGACTCACATAAACTTAGGGTATAGGGGTGGAAAAAGATATTCCATGCAAATGGACACTAAAGGTGAGCAGGAGTAGTTATTCTTATATCAGACAAACTTTAAAGCAACAGCAGGAAAAAAAAGACAATGAGGGACACTTTAATGATAAAAGTACTAGTCCAACAGGAAAATATCATGATTCTAAATATATATGCACCTAACACTGGAGCTCCCAAATTTATAAAACAATTACTGCTAGACGTGAGAAATGAGACAGATGGCAACACATTCATAGTGGGGGACTTTAATACTCCACTGACAGTACTAAACAGATCATCAAGACAGAAAGTCAACAAAGAAACAATGGACTTAAACTATACCCTACAACAAATGGATGTAACATGTATTTACAGAACGTTCTACCCAACAGCAGAATATACATTCTATCCATCAGTACAGGAAACATTTTCCAAGGTAGCATATGATAGGCCACAAAACAAGTCTTAGTAAATTTAAGAAAATCAAAATTATATTAAGTAGTCTGTCAGAACACAGTGGAATGAAATTGGAAATCAACTCCATAAAGAACCCTCAAAACCATGAAAACACATGGAAATTAAGTAATCTGCTCCTGAATGATCACTGGATCAATAGTGAAATCAAGGTGGAAATTAGGCTAGGTGTGATGGCTCACACCTGTAATCCCAGCACTTTGGGAGACCAAGATGGGTGGATCACCGGAAGTCAGGGGTTTGAGACCAGCCTAGCCAACATGGCGAAACTTGTATTTACTAAAAATACAAAAAAACTATCCAGGCGTGGTGGTGCATGCCTGTAGTCCCAGCTACTGGGGAGGCTGAGGCAGGAGGATCGCTTGGCCCAGGAGGCAGATGTTGCAATGAGCTGAGATTGCACCGCTGCACTTCAGCCTGGGTGACAGAGAGACTCTGTCTCAAAAAAAAAAAAAAAATTTAATAATTATTTGAGCTGAACAATAATGGCAACAAAACCTATCAAAACCTATTTTTATTTTTTATTTTTCGTACAGACGGGGTCTCACTGTGTTGCCCAGGCTGGTCTTGATTCCTGGTCTCAAACGATCCTCCTAACTCAGTCCCCCAACGTGCTGAGATGACAGCCACAAGCCACTGCGCCCACCCCCAATCTCTGGATAATACTTAATGTACAAATGTCCATTTGATCTGCACGGCAGATGGCCATGTGGCATGATGGTCTCTGAGCTATCTGTTGTTTCTAAGGGAAGAGCTGGTGTTCTACCTGGCCCCATTCCTCCTTTGCTTGCTTTCTGAAAACTGGGGTATGAATCACTTTATTCATGCCTGGGTAATGGTTTTTAGCAGATTTTGTGCTCTTAAATAGTAGATCTTTAACAGGCTTTCTGAAAAGACAAAGGGTGACCGTGAACATTTTTTCTCCAGCACCGAAGGTTGCTGCTCCTTTCGTGGCAGTGTTAGGAGATTTGTGAATGGGGAGTTGAGTTGCACATTTTTTTTTTCTTTTGCAAAAGTCAAGAGCTCCAAATTGTTGACCTTTCCTGTGATGAAAAGTGGCTGTCAGAGTGTGCTGCCTAGCAGTAATAAATGCATTTAATCTACCCTTTTAGGTAAATGTAACTTAACAGTGTGGGGAAAAATAATGACTTTTTGTAAGAATCTCATGCTATAAAGAGAACATTTTGAAAATGAATCTTGGGAAAGGTTTCTCTCCTGTGACTTTGTTGAAGAAAATGGTTTAAGTGAATTGCTTCTAGAAACTTTCATGTTTTCACACTTAAAAACTTGGAAACCAATTTCTAGCCAGTTTGAAAAATTTAAGCAAAAGAGTGTCAGAAGTTTCAAGCCCATTTGTCAAAAATATTAAAATGCAGCACCTTTTGATTAGTAAATAAAAATAATTCATTGACATCTGGGAAGAGGGAACAGCATTAGCTGAATTTCAACAAACATTTGTATGCTGAATGGAGGGGACTAAAAACTAAGATTTGGCACAATCAAAGATTATCTGTGTTTGCCTAGATTACAACAGCCACTAAATCCATGTAGAGAAATAGTCTAAATTATATTAGACACAGATCCATAAACTGCTAAATCACAAAGGCTTTAACCAATTTTTTAAAATGATATATAATCAATTCCATTATGCTCCCTAAAATATTAGTAATAATCCCTTTTAGTAAGAGTACAATTTCATACCTGCAACAAATAACTCATTATTAAAATTTTAGCTCATCATTTTCAAATACAAGTTAGATAAGATAATTTCAGAACTGAAGAGCTGAGAAGCATTGTTGCCTTATAGACTTTCTATGAGGATTGGGGGAGATATGATTCTGCCTGTTGATTGCCCGGCATTTAGCAAAGTAGACCCTCAGTAACTAGTGGTGTCTATGAGATGGGACATTAAAGATCACCTGGCCCATTGTCTAATGTTCTAGTTGAGGAAACAGAGGCAAGAAAGGAGAATGAAGTTTCTCCCTGTATTAGAATGCGTCATGGAAGAGCCACTACTAAACTCCACTTGGGAGCTCTTTTGAGATGTCATCTTAGTTTTGACTATAACTTCTGATGAGTGAGTCCTTATAACAGCCTTTCCTCAGGATTTCTTCAAGTGTCACCTTCAAGTATAAGGCAGAGGAAAGCTTTGCAATCTGTACACAAGCTGATTATCTGTGTAAGTCACTCTAGGCTCAACGCTTTTCATACTAAAATGCCTACAGGTTGCCATTTTCTTGATTTTAATGTCTTCTTTCCAATGCCTTTGATTCCCTATGTCGGGAGCATTCTAGAAAGAATGGAAGAATAAAGGGTGGGACCCTACAAGTTCTGTCAGGCTCCAGACTATACCAGAAGCTAGGAAGAGAGTGACGTGTGTGCTGACTGATGGGGAAGAGCCTAAAGTAGGTAAGGTTGGTGTAAATCAGTGATGCTGGACTTTTTCAGAGGTCTTTGTACCTTAAGAATTTGATGAAATATATGGATCTTGTCCCTAAAAAATGCATGTATGAACATGTATATGATATTTTACGTAGGATTCCAGGGAATCACACAGTCCCTGGGGCCCACCCACTGACCTCATACTCTTCAAGGTCTACCTCTGACTATACATTTATGAATACTCAGGGGAAGACATTCTGTGCATAAGGTCTGACTATTCACACCCTCATTCCAGCATGGCCTGTCTCTACCTGTTCCCTCCTTTAACTGGGTTTGGTGGCATTTGTAATGCACATAGGATATTTGCATATAAATACAGGTGGTTGCGTGGGATAACATACATATGATATAGATGGGACTGATACTGCAGGTATACACATATACTTTACAAGTAACTTGTATATGTGTATATGTATAATTTACAAATAAAATATATCCGTACTTCGAGAGCACTTGCTGAAAACCACTTATTTTCTACTTTGAGCAGTAAATCCCACCACCTGGGCAAAGTGTTTGAAAGTATATAGTGCTCACATAGACACTTTTACTGTTTCATTTCTCCTTTCTCCAGTTTGGATCATTATTCCTTTTCAAAATGCTTCCTTTCCAAAGCTGGCTGTTTGACTTCTTTTCCAAATTTGGTATAATTGAAGCAGGCAATATCACTTCAGACTGCACCTGTTCTGGAAGATGTGCGATATGAATACTTTTTTATAATGAATGGAAGGAATTTAATGTGGATTGTTTGCTCATGGTGCACCACATGCTGTGCTGGGGCTTTCACTGAATCCTATCATTACTTCTTATCAAGTTATCACTAGGTTCAATTTTACTGCTTTTATTTTAGAGATGAAGAAATTAAAGCTCATAGAATGTAGGTAATTAAGGAATGAATTAGGCACACAGACTCCTAGGTGACAGTCTTAACATTAAACCCCGTCAATGTGGGACATCAAACACATTACTGAGCCTTCTCCTTGAGTTTCTCCATCTGTAAATTCTGCAAAGGTGTCTGCTGCTACTGACTCTTGTATATTTACTCAGACGAGTGATTATGGAGGGGAGGTTTTGACTGTGGTGATGCCATCTGTTTCCCTGACACAGATCTAAAGTTTTGCTTATCCGTCAGCAAAGTCCTTCTCCAGTCCCTTACCCTCTGACTGAGGTTTTGGGTGTGATGAATTTCATGATAGTGGACTTTTGTAGCCCTGAGGAAGTATAGTCCAAGCTAGCCCTCAAAGCAAGTCATGGGAAAGCCATTCTTATTCTGAATCCAAAGAAAGAAAGAAGTGTGATAAACCCATTCAAGAACGGTCTGCTAGTTTATTTGGAAACTTCAGACGGCTTTGTAGTCTGTCTGGGGAGCTGTCAGCTAACGGAATAAAACCCTCAAAATTGCTCTGTCATTGGCCGACAAAGCTGAGTGAACACATGATGGTTTGAACAGGAAGCATGTCTTGATTCCAAACGGTTGCTTGTGAGCATTAGTCATTTATCATTATTCATGCAAAGAAACATTATGTGTATGCGTATGCATTTATTTCTCCGCTGACGGCAAGACTGAAGCTTGGGATTAGAAACTACGAGTTGATGTCTATTCTCAAGACTCCTCTACACAATGGGGGTAGTGTATTGATTGCCATAGGGCTGGTTAATGATGATGAATAGCAGAGATTCTCTTAAAGGGAACTTTTTAACAGCACTTGTGTATTACAAACCCATGAAAGTCATCTGGAAAACCTGCTGCAAAGTGGTAACCAGTGGAACACAGTCTGACACAGCAAACAAATTTAAGTGTGTGCCACTGTCAAATGGCACCATTTTGAGACATATAAACGACAGGGCAATTAATGTCTTGGAACAGCTGCTTGGTAAGATTAAGGGAAGTGATTGCCTTACCCTACAAACAGATTAATTCATGGAAGGGTCCCGGTGTTGGTATTTGGAAGAAATAATGAAAATATCTTTCTGTTTAACTCTCTAATCTTTATCAGGTGGAATCATGGGCCATAGCAGGGGTGTGTTTGGAGTAGGGGAGCATTTGAAGCCTAATTTTAGATTAGACTTCACAAAATTTCCAATATCAAACTGGTAGCACATATCTTTTTTACTCTATTCTCATGGAACCGATTGGCTCCCAGAAAGAACAGCAGGTGTATGACTCAATTACAATAATTACCTCTTCACAGGGCACTGTTTTATATACATTGTGACCCAACTCTGAAAAAAAGGATTGATATTCCATCAAGTAATTGATGACACCATCTACATTTCAGCCTCTTTCAAATGACCTTGTACACTCTCCCTTCTTTCTAAAGCTATATGAGGAAGACAGCCTTATCCCAGCAGTACGTATATTTCTTCACAATGGCTCAGTAATTCTGTAAGGGAAGTGTCAATACTGCCCGATAAAATGTCTCCATCAGATGTCATTATTGGAGTCCAATTTTAGTAATTAATTCATCACTACTTATGAGGTTGGCTGACCTAGAAGGTAATATTTTCCCCATCTAGGAAAGTAAATATTATTAAATGACTTAAAATCTTTCAACACCTTCCCATGTATGTAGGAAGAGGCCAAGAGCCTTGGCCCATAAAGCTTCCCCAACACCATTTCCCACCACTTCTTGTTCACCTTCAAACTCATGATCCTGCCTTTTCTTTTCCAGTGCCCTGAATGAATCAACCTTTACCTGCCACAGGACATTTGCACACGCAATTCTCTGCCTTCTTGGCTTCTTGGCTTCCTTTGCATAGTTAATTCTTATACATCCTTTAGATCTTAGTTCAAAGGATGCTGTTCTGGAGAAGTCTTCTTTGATGCTATTTCCCTGCCCACCAAGACCAGATGAAATTCTTCCATGACGCATCCTCATGCTCCAGTGTTACTTTCTTTTAATGTACTTACCTTATAGGTTTAACAAACTGATTACTTGCACAAGACTGTAAGCTACGTAAGAGGAGGGACTGTGGTAGTACATACAGTTGCTTCATAAATGTAAAGGACTGAATGAATGAAAGACTTGACCAAGAGGCAGCAGGGGGCTCCCTCATTGGTATTTTCTCTCTGCCATGAGAATAGTTAAGTCTCAGATGTAGCTTCTCTTCCAGCTGGCTCCTGAAATCAAGAACACACAGAGCAGAGCTAGGTCCGACCCACAGCTGACGCACAGCATGAGTGAGGATAACCCTCTGTGACTGCAGGCCACCAGGGTTGGGGTTGCTTGTCACTGTGGTGCAACTTAACATAAGACGACTGGTAAACTCTACCGCCAATGCAGTGGAACAGAAAGCACACAAGTGTTTAAATCAGACAGACCTACATTCCAGTTTTTTTGTTTGTTTTTTTCTTGAGACGGAGTCTCGCTCTGTTGCCCAGGCTGGAGTGCAAGGGCGTGATCTCGGCTCACTGCAACCTCTGCCTCCCAGGTTCAAGCAATTCTTCTGTCTCAGCCATCTGAGTAGCTGGGATTACAGGCACCCACCACCATGACTGGCTAATTTTTGTATTTTTTTTAGTAGAGACGGGGTTTCATCTGGCTAATTTTTTTTTTTTTCTTTAAGTAGAGATGGGGTTTCATCATGTTGGCCCAGGCTGGTCTCGAACTCCTGACCTCAGGTGATCTGTCCACCTGGGCCTCCCAAAGTGCTGGGATTACAGGTGTGAGTCACTGCGCCTGGCCATATCCCAGTCTTTTTTGGCATCAAGAATATCCTTACAAAAAGAAAATTCCTTCACGTCTATGAATCTCGGTGTCTACACATGTAAAATGAGGGTTAGCATGTCAACCTTGCAGGATTGTTGTGGAGACTAGTGATGATGTAGGTATCATACTTGTTGTAGAGCATGCCCTCAATTATGGTACTCTAATTATATTATTGTTAATGTTATATTTTTGTTGTTGTTGAAATGCCATCTATTTCCCCAAGGCTATGACATTAATTGTGTCATACAGGTTGGTTTGTCTTGGTATCGCAAACAGAACAAATCAAAACTCCTAGTAAACTTCCCTGAAGAGCTCAGTAGACTTCAGTTCCCATTAGGGGGCGTCGAAGGTCACTGCACATTGCTGCCCTCTAGAGGTTTCAGGTGAGAACACCCCCCGCCCCCTCATAGAGATCAGAGAAGCAATAGATTTCTGATCTGAGCAGCTGTTGCCGCAGGAACAACGGAAGCTGTTATAAATATCACAGTGTTAAAAGCTGCTGTTTATTGAGTGCTTGTCATGTACCAGGTGCTTTGCATAACTTACTGAATCTTCACAACAACATTATGAATCAGGGCCTACTGTATACTAATTTCACAGTTCAGAAAAGGGAGGTGCAGAAGCATTAAATCACTTGCCCAAGAAGATGCAACTATTATGGGGAGAACCTGAACTCAAACCTGTGGCTGGCTGACTCTAGAAAGCCCTCTCTTGGAGGGGCGTGGTGGCTCACTTTTGTTATCCCAGCACTTTGGGAGGCCGAGGTGGGCGGATCATGAGGTCAGGAGTTTGAGACCAGCCTGGCCAACACAGTGAAACCCAGTCTCTACTAAAAATACAAAAATTAGCCAGGCGTGGTGGCGGGCGCCTGTAATCCCAGCTACTTGGGAGGCTGAGGCAGGAGAATCACTTGAACCTGGGAGGCGGAGCTTGCAGTGAGCTGAGATCCCATCATTGCACTCCAGCCTGGGCGATGGAGCGAGACTCCATCTCAAACAACAACAGAACAAAACAAAACAAAACAAAACCCACTCTTTTTTTTTTTTTTTTTTTTTGAGACGGAGTCTCGCTCCGTCGCCCAGGCTGGAGTGCAGTGGCGGGATCTCAGCTCACTGCAAGCTCTGCCTCCTGGGTTCATGCCATTCTCCTGCCTCAGCCTCCCAGCCTCCCAAGCAGCTGGGACTACAGGCGCCCACCACCTCGCCTGGCTAGTTTTTTGTATTTATGTTTTTAGTAGAGATGGGGTTTCACCATGTTAGCCAGGATGGTCTCGATCTCCTGACCTCGTGATCCACCCGTCTCGGCCTCCCAAAGTGCTGGGATTACAGGCTTGAGCCACCCTGCCCGGCCCAAAACCCACTCTTAACCACCACATGATATTGGCTCTCACAGGAGTGTCTGTCAGTTTGCAAAATCTGCTAGAAAGATATTGCCAACCAAAAATAAAAAAGTAAAAAGTTGTTTGCTCCTACCCTGTTCCTTTCCTTTATGAGCAAATAATTCTTCTAAAAAGCCAATGCGGATTCTATGTTGCAGAAACAAACACACAAAAAACCATATTCCTTGATCCTAACAGAAAAGAATAATAAAGCATGCTCTTTCTTGGTCCGGTTGAAGAGTGAGTGTATAAGGTCCCATCTTTCCTCGTGGCCAGCATGGCTGCTCCTGTAATTATTTTGAAAGAGAAATCATCAGGCTTAGGTAGCGGTTGCAAGAATGAGCCTGAGATGAGGTTGCCTGTTGGCCATTCTGTTACTATAATGATTTCAGCACTTATGAAAGAGACTAATGACTGAAATTGCTATCAACGTTTGCAGCCAAAAGACTGCACGTTGGAAATTGGATTTTCCTCTCTTCTTGCTAATGAGCTCTTCTCTCAAGGTGCTGATGCCTGGGGTGTACAGGAAGATTGGCAATTCTCTTTCTGTGTTTTACATACCCAAATGCCTGTACTGAAATTCAAGCAACCCCTTTGTGACAGGGGATGGTTATATGAAACCATAAAAATATTGTTAGAGGAAGTGGCTCAGCTGGGCACACCTAAAAAAACGTAAGAAGTGGAATCTTTAACTGGTCAAATTACAAAAGGTTTTCAAGTGGGTGTATGTACGTCAGGTTGTTCCACCGCTGCAGTTGCTGCGGCCAGAAGTAAGAGTTCTTTTTGTTAGTTTCGTGGCCTTGACGATGTTCTTGGGAGAAGCAGCTCAATAGTCAATATTGGGTGGTTCTAGAAGAGTTGCTTCTGATAGTACCACTACTGTGATCTTTCCTGTGGGTTCCTATGACAATGTCATGGGGGCTCTGTTTGTTCATGGGAACTTGAGGAGCACAGGGAATTCTTGTTCAATAACAAATGCAATGCTGCTTGGAAAAGGCTCTTGGTAGACGTGAACAAAAAAAGTATAGCCAGAGTAGCCTTCAGAAATCATTCCTGCACTTTTTGGAAGCGTTCCTCAAGGTCTAAATGGAGGCTGTGAAGATGAATCATAAATCATAACAGCATTTCAACATGCTGATTCCTTGCTACTCACAAAGCATGTGATAAGAATTTGATGAGTCTTGTTGGCCAGTCTCCTCCAACTTCAGAGCTCCTCAGCTAGAGGGCTCCTGGGTAATCTACCCACCCTATCGGCCTGACAATTTGCTTGAAGGTGATAAGGTATACTGGTGACAACATTAATAAAGTTCTTCACCAGAAATTTTCCAAACTCAACCGCAATAAATATAGGCTGCTTTTCAGAAAAGATAGCATCTGATAATCCAGGTGTTAAAAATGATGGTGGAAAGTGGCAGTTTTCATAGTACACATCTGGGGCTGGGAATGGGGGGTGTAAAACACAAAGCATTTCAGAGCCATTTTGGAGAGACTATCACAATCAGTGTCCTGCTAAATCAGTGTGGAGTCCTAATTACCTCTTCTTGACTTCCATGATGATAGCTAGGTTTCTTCATCAACTTGGGTATGGCAGATCATTCCTGCTGAAGCTCTTGCAAGGCCTTCCAGTACCCCCTGGCATGTATGACCAAGTCTACCTCTCATTCCTCAGTGTGGTTTTCAGTTTACTTATATGTGCTAATGTAGTCTACACAAAGTTTGGCCTTGAAGAAATAAAAGAACTCTAGCTATTTTGAAAAGCAAATTTATGGGCCAGGCACGGTGGCTCATGCCTGTAATCCCACCACTTTGGGAGGCTGAGGCAGGCAGATCACCTGAGGCCAGGAGTTCGAGACCAGCCTGACCAACATGGAGAAACCCCCGTCTCCACTAAAAAAATACAAAATTAGCTGGGTGTGGTGGTGCATGCCTGTAATCCCAGCTACTCGGGAGGCTGAGGCAGAAGAATTGCTTGAACCTGGGAGGCAGAGGTTGCAGTGAGCCGAGATCGTGCCATTGCACTCCAGCCTGGGCAACAAGAGCAAAACTCCATCTCAAATAAATAAATAAATAAATAAACAAATAAATAAATAAAAGAAAAGTGAATTTATGTTTTCTATGAGAGGTATAATTATTGAACAACCAGCAGGCTAAGTGATGGGCTATGCACTTTGTAGACCCTTTGCAAATCCTCTGAGCTGAGCACTTACCAGCCCTCTCATTTTCCAACAGAGGTATTATTATTATCCTCAATTTGCCACACAAGGAAACTGAGATTCAGAAGGACTAATTTACCTCTTCAAGGTTGGAGAGATAGAAGTGGCAAACTCAGCCTACTGTACTACAAAACCCACGTGCCTTCTTCTGCACACACATACTGAAATGTGCATTGGAAAAAAATTAAACTGAGGGGGGAAACACAGACAAAAGTCACTGCTAGTTCCAACATATGGTCTCTTTCCTTTCATGCTCGCCCAATCCCCACCCCATGCAAATTTTCCTTTGCCTTCATAGAGATCACTTCATTCTTGGCAGAGGAACTTCACAGACTGCCGGATGCCTTAAGTAGGGCAGAGGCAATATCAGCTGCATTGAAAAGGTAGCCCCAGGTAGTTTCTATGAAGCCTTATAAGACTTTACTGACTTAAGAAAATCAAAAACAAGCAGGGTGCGGTGGCTCATGCCTATAATACCAGCACTTTGGAAGGCCGAGGCAGGAAGATTGCCTGAGCTCAGGAGTTTGAGACCAGCCTGGGAAACACGGTGAAACCCCATCTCTACCACAATACAAAAGAAATTAGCCGGGTGTGGTGGTGGGCGCCTATAGTCCTAGCTACTCTGGAGGCTGAGCCAGGAGAATTGCTTGAACCCGGGAGGCAGAGGCTGCAGTGAGCCGAGATCATGTCACTGCACTCTAGCCTGGGCAATAGAGTGAGACTCCGTCTCTTAAAAAAAAAAAAGAAAAGAAAAAGAAAATAAAAAAACCAAAGCAATCCAAACAGGCAGTAAGGGATAAACAAAGACTGGAGATTCTTTAAAGTGTGTGATGATTAACTCCTAGTTGTTATCTCTTTCTTATCTTTCTGAATTATTTTGGGCCTGGTTTCTCAATTTCATCAAATATTGAGCATCCCGGCATTAATGATTTCATTGTTTGTTATTCCTCTTGTTCTTCACAGTTTTATTGAGGTATAATTCTTATTTTTAAAAACTATACATATTTAACATGTACAGTTTGATGAGTTTGGATGTGCACACACACCAGTGAAGTCATCACTGTGATCAAGGTGTAAGCACATCCATAGAATTCCACAAAGACGGGCTCCGAGATGATACCAAAGAAGCCACTTCAGTACCTGCCTGTGTGGAGCTCTGTTCTATAGAACAGAAAGTCCTTCCTAACTTGGGGCTGTGGGTCTCTGGCAGCTCACAGCAGATTTTCACTGGTCTGTTGCAAGACAAAAAAACTAACATATGAGTTTTTCATGAAGCTAAATCCATTTAAAGAATTGTTCTTTATTCTCAGATATGCTCTTCTGTCCTATTAGATGGTAAGGTTCTCATTTTCAATGCCTTTACTTGACCAAAATATAAAGTAGCCAATCCTATGACGATACTCCAAATTATTACGCTTTGGTGAAATGAAGTGTAGGAACCTCTGGCTGTGGTCTCACCGAGCCCTCTGCAGACAGGAGACTGGAAGAGGTAAAGAACAGCAACCAGGGCAGCAACGAAAGCCATGAGTGCAAATGGAGTGCTCACCCTGGAGAGCCTCCTGCTCTGTGCCGGGCACTATTCCCAATGCTTTGTACAGACTCACTCATTCAATCCCTGCAAAAATCCTCCGAGCTGAGCACTTACGAGCCCTCTCATTTTCCAAAAGAGGAAACTGGAGGATAGATCTCTAGAACCCTGGTTTTCCTACGTTCTCATTAACAATTCTATGACCTACTTTAGTTTTGAGTGTAATTCCACAGCCGATGGCTGGAAGGCGGTCTGCGGGATTAAGCTAGGTAAGAATGTTCTCTACTTCTCACTCACCGCTGGGTTCTCGTCTAAGACGCCTTCGATGGCTGGCCCTGGCTATTACTGACTGCGCATGCTTTTCACTCGGATCTTATTCCACTCCATTTAGGCTGCAGAGGCTGTACATATTCTTTGAAAATCACTCTCTGTCATCTCCGTGCTAACACCCAAGTGACACAGTCTGCACAAAGGTTCATCTGGTGAGCCTGAGGATTTGTACGCATTGTGTTGAAGCTGAAAAATGGGGCTCTTTCATTTCCTTCTCCATCCTACTTACTTATTGTGAGTAGATTTCCCAGTGTGAAAATTAGTTTCAACATTTATTCAGCGCTCGACGCTTTATGATTGTGTTCTGAAAGTTGAAGAATGTACTTTTCCTTCTCTTCCCTTGTAGGTGAGCACGGAGCCCAGCCTCCCCACACATCAGTGAAAAGAAATCCCCCTGAAACATACATTTAAAAAGAAACCCTTAAAATATTTTTAGAATAATATTAAACCTTAGCGAAAACTTGGTCTACAAATTTGTATGTCATGGTGTGTTTTCCTCTTGACAAACTGTTTCTAGTGTTTTTGTCATGTCTGAGAATTGGCATTGAGGACACTTCTTGTTCCTTCCAAAATGCAGTAAAGGTCACCACCTCTCCAAGCACAATGGGTGACCTAGGAAGCTGGGAATTCTGTTGGGGTGGGCCACCCCTTCTGGAACAATTATGACAGCAAGTTTTCATTATTGTTTTATTCAAAATAAATCACTGGCTTGACTTATACCCTGTTGCCTTGTATTGGGCAGGTAAGACAAACAAGACGCAAATCTGTCTGTTCACAAGAGGTTGGCCCCAGTAGTTAAATTTAAGGCACTGATGGTGTTCAATGCAAGACTGTTTCTTGGTCTATATATTTTCATGTGATTGTGAGTAATTCATTTACTGTTAAATCCTTAGTGCTCCATGTTTTTCAGGGATAGTTCAACACGGACACACATTATGACAACCATATGTTCTGAATTGTCTGAGTCGTGTTTGTTTAAAATGCTTTGTTCCATTGTTTCAGAAGTAGTGTGAACTTCAGAAAGCACTTGCTCTGATTTTGGGGTCTGAAAATACAGAAATCGTAATCAATAACCAAGAGAAGTATGTACTGTTTCCCATTTAAAAAGAGGAATTTCAGGTTAAAGATGATTCTGTTCTTACTTGTGTATGCCCCTTGACTGTTGATGTAAGGTATCGTTCCTTGCCCTGATTGAGGATTTAAGGGAGTCAATAGTTGTGGTAAGCACTTTGACCATCCTTAGCTTTTTTGATTCTTACAACATCCCTAGGAGATTGTTCCTATTGTTTCTCATGCTTTGCAGATGAGGACATGCAGCTTGGAGATGTTGAGCCTCTTGTGCAAGGTTATAGAGGTCAATAGTGGTTGAACCTTGATATGAATTTCAGAGCCCTTGATCCTTTTTTTGTTTTGTTTTGAATTGGGGGTCTTGCCCTGTCACCCAGGCTGAGTGCAGTGACGTGGTCATAGTTCACTGCAGCCTTGAGCCCCTAGACTTAAGCAAACTGTCTCAGCCTCCAGAGTTGCTGGGATGATAGGTGTGAGCCACCATAGTTAGTATAGCCCTTGATCTTAACTGCTTCACTGAACTGCATTTCTTAACTGCTTCACTGAACTGCATTTCTACAAGAATGCAGATAATTTAACATCTCTTTTGTTGTCTTCAATTCCCAAATGTAAGAGGTTATTTTCTCCTTCTCGTCTGCAAATCAGATCTTTCTCCTCCTGGAAACTACCATCTGGCCAATGTGGCAAAGACCTTGCCTTGCAACCCTGCAGTCTCTTACCCATCTGTGTGGCTCCACGTTTGGTTCCATTTCCCCCCACCTAGGGGTGTCTTTCCATGCTGGGTCTGACGTATGGAGAATAAGAGACTTAAGTAGGCTGGTTTGCGTTGACAGAGTTGTGTGGCTCTGATTGAGCACCTCACTGTGCAGGTTTCTTTCTTTTAAAAAAACTTTTATTAGACAGGGTCTTGCTCTGTTGCCCAGACTAGAGTGAATGCAATCACAGCCTCAAACTCAGGCGCAAGTAACCCTCCCACCTCAAGTCCCCTAAGTAGCTGGAATGACGGGCATGTACCACCATGCCCAGCTATTTTTTTTTTTTTTTATAGAGACAGGCTGGTATCCTGGGCTCAAGTGATCCTCCTGCCTCGGCCTCCCAAGCAAATGGGACCACAGGTGTGTGCCACCATGCCTAGTTAATTTTTAAAAACACTTTCATAGAGACAGGGTCTTGCTATGTTGCCCAGGCTGATCTCGAACTCCTGGACTCAAGAGATCCTGCCTCCTCGGTCTCACAAAAGGCTGGGAATACAGGCATGAGCCATTGTGCCCCACTGCTCTGCAGGTTTCAATTCAGCCTTCCTATAAGAGAAAAGAGAATGATGGATTTGCAAACACATGCTCCCCTGCTACCTCTTAGGAGCAGAAGTTTCTGTGGGATGGTCTGAAAAAGACACTGCAAACCCACGGCAGACTTTTCTCCCACCATCTCTTGCTGCTGTGACGTTCTTAGGAGTGAGTTGTGTTGGCTAGGTGCTGGTGTCATTCTCTGAGGACATATCTCAGGTCCCTTCAGGGAAAGCAGACATGTACACAAATCTATCCAGAGTGTTTTGTTGTTGTTGTTGTTGTTGTTTTTTGGCAGTCTTGCTCTGTTGCCTAGACTGAAGTGTAGTGGTACCATCTCGGCTCACTGCAACCTCCACCTCCCAGGTTCAAGCGATCCTCCTGCTTCAGCCTCCTGAGTAGCTGGGATTATAGGAATGCGCCACACGGCTAATTTTTGTATTTTTAGTAGAGACGGGGTTTCACCATGTTGGTCAGGCTGGTCTCGAATTCCTGACCTTGTGATCCGCCCACCTCGGCCTCCCAAAGTGCTGGGATTACAGGTGTGAGCCATGGCGCCCAGTCCACAGTGTTTTTGTTTGTTTTGATTTGTTTTAATTATTGTTATTAGTTGCAGATTCTCTTCTTTGGTCGAGTCTCAGCCCAAGGTCGAGACTGATGTTGCTGAGTGCTGGGTTTTAGATCAGCTTTGCCCTCAGAGCCAAGTTTCCCGAAGTATCTACTTGCAAGAATGGATATCACATTATGCATCTATGGGACACTGCAATTCTGCTTGAAAATGCTTGTATCCTAAAAGATTCCCAAATACCCTTAGAGAAGAGCTATGTCCATTTCACTTAAGTTAAATGAGAACCCAAATTGCTCTGCAAGCAGGGGAGAAAGAGGAAGGATGATGGGGCTCAAAGGAACCTCAGGCAGTAACTCACCCAACCCTTGCATTTTCCAAATAAAGAAACTGAGCTCAGATATGAGAAATGACTTGCCTATAGCTCAAAAACACATCTAGGGCACAGAGAGGTCTGGAGTCCAGATAATCTACCTCCTAGGCCAATAGCAGCTCTCACCTCCCCACTCACCACCAGAGAATTGAGCATTACTGGGAGGATTCATCTCTTCATGTATTCATTCATTCACTCACTCATTTGTTTTATAATCCATGGACTGACCCAAATCACGAAATCTAGAAAACTTTGAGTCTTTGTTCTCCATCACCCCACATGACCTGTGGCTAAATATTGACAGTTCTGTTTCCTAAACATCTCTTCCTATGGATCGATTGCTGCCTATCATCCCTGCCATTATCTTGTTTGAGACTCTGATTACCTTCTAACCAGACTTTTAATAACCTATTCTAACAATGACATTTGCCACAGTTAGTTACGCAATAAAGTGGTTCTAGAGGTGACTCTGTACTACATAAGCACCAATCACTGGGGACCCACAGTGAGCCAGACATGGGTCCTATGCCAAGATGCATGGGGTCCAGAGGGCACACAGGCACTCTCCATAATGTAGGACAAGCGCTTTTTTGGGCAGCCAGAACAGGGTGCCAGGGGGGCTCATGGAAGGGAGACCTCAGCGCATCTTGGATGGTCAGAGGAGCTTCCCCGAGGAGACATCTGAGACGCAGATGACAAGCAGCACTTAGCAAGATGGGCGGCAGGGAGGAGGGAAAAGGGGGTGCCAGGAGAGAGAAGCCACCAGCAAAAAGGTCAGGAAGTAGGAGAGATGCAGCAGGCACTGCAGGGGAAACGTGGAATGAGACCCGGAAGAGGTGAGAAAAGCGCCGGAAAGGACGCAGAGTTACCACCTCAAAGGGTTTTTAAGGCCATCCATTAAGCGGGGGGGGGTTGGGGGGGGTGAGTCTTTCCAGATTCCTCTGCAGGGAAGAATTCAGTACTCTTCTAAGACAGGTGCTGATGTCAAAACCAGAGCTCCTGGAGAATCTGGTGAGGACAGTGGGGACAGTGCTGGCCTAGCGCCATTGAGAGTATACGTCATTACTGCCCGGCAATGTCCAAGCCAAGCGGGCTGGTAAGGGCAGCAGGGGTTTGGCCTCATGGGAACATGGCCGCCTTGTTTGTTGCTCATGGGTGTGCTCCACTGTGCGATCCTGGTGGACCCCGGTAGACAGGTTCACTTAGCCTACTTGGGGAATTGTTTTTATATTAAAGAAAAACTCAAACTTCACTTTTTGGTTAGCATCACTTTTTACATGGCCCAGCTCGAGAGATAACTCTGTAATAAACAGACACAAATGTCTTTCCTGCCTTTGGCCCTATAGTAATTTGCTCAGGTTGCTGTGACGGAGTACCACGGACTGGGGGCTTCAGCCACAGAACTTCATCATCTCATCGTTCTAGAGGCCAGAAGTCTAAGATAAAGGTGCTTCCTTTCCTGGGCTCTGAGGGAGGATCCGTTTCAGATCTCCCTTCCATGGCTACCATTGTCAGCGGCCACCAGGATCTATTCTAGGAACAGTTCACGGTGGCTGCCAGCATCCTGGAAGGTCCTTGGCTTGCAGACACATCACTTCACTCTCTGCCTTCTTGTTCACGTGATATTCTCCCTGCGTGTGCATCAGTGACCAGATTTCCACAACCCCCCCGCCTTTTTTTTTTTTTTTTTGAGACGGAGTCTAGCTCTGTCACCAGGCTGAAGTGCAGTGGTGTGATCTTGGCTCACTGTAACCTCCGCCTCCCAGGTTCAAGCAATTCTTTCGCCTCAGCCTCCTGAGTAGCTGGGATTACAGGCATGTGCCAACATGCCCAGCTAATTTTTGTATTTTTAGTAGAGATGGGGTTTCACCATGTTGGCCAGGCTGGTCTCGAACTCCTGACCTTGTGATCCACCCACCTCAGCCTCCCACAGTGCTGGGATTACAGGCATGAGCCACTGTGCCTGGCCAGGTTTCTCCTTTTCATAAGGGCATCACTCACACTGGATTAGGGCCCACCAGTGACCTCACGTAAACCTGATTGTCTATGTAAAGACTCCATCTCCAAATAAGTTCTACTTTTGAATGGGTCATGACCCCAACATAACTTTTTTTGGGGAGAGGACACAATTCAACCAAAACATCTCCCCATGATGCTTTCCTTTCTTTCCCCATGTTCATCCCTTACAGTGGCATCAGGAGAAGCTGGGAGGTGAACAGCACATGAAAATGGATAAACATAGAACTGCAAAGGAAATATCTAGGGTTGCTATAGGCTGGTGGCTTTCAAAGTTTCAGCAGTTCTGATTCAAACAAAAAATGTACTACAATTCCAGCATGTCTAACAACAGGGTGCTTCTGGTTGATGCTGGGTGTGGGCTCCAAGGAAAGAGACCATGGCCAGAGCATTACGTGCTCAGTCTCTCCCACTTCAAGGCAGCCTCAAAGTGCCTCTGCGGATAATAGTACTTAGTGCTTGAATGAAATTTCCTTGCACCTGAAAAATCTATCCAAAGTCTGGTTCATTTTCTACCTCCTTTTGAAATATAGGTGGCCAAGTCAGCCCAGAAAACTCTTGAAAATGGGCAACTTAATTAAATTCAATTTCAGTATACACAGAAGGTCAACCATATGTGCTAATATCATAGAAGAGGTGACCTTGTTTCCAAAGCATTTCTTGCTCTTTAGATAGTAGTGCCTGTATTAGTCCATTCTCACACTGCTATAAAGAAATGCCCAAGACTGGGTAATCTATAAGGAATAGAGGTTTAATTGACCCACTGTTCTGCATGACTGGGGAGGCCTCAGGAAACTTACAATCATGGCAGAAGGTGAAGGGGAGGCAGGCACCTTCTTCACAAGGCATCAGGAGAGAGAGAGTTTAGGGGAAACTGCTACTTTTAAACCATTAGATCGCCTGAGAACTCCCTCATTATCGTGAGAACAGCATGGGGGAAACCACGCCTATGATCTGATCACCTCCCACCAGGCCTCTCCTTCCACATGTGGGGGTTACAATTTAAGATAAGATTTGGGTGGGGACACATAGCCAAACAATATCAGTGCCAACTACAGTTTCCCCGGGATCTCCCTGAAGCTTGAAGAGTCCTGGTTGCTTCTTAGGGTCCTGATGGATTATGATGGCTTTGTGTTTCTCAGCTTCTCATGTGGAAATGGGAAAGCCTTTAGTGCCACATTTCCTCCAGTCCACTTGGTGCTGCCACCTTGCTGGCAAGGGGGCACATAGAAGCCATGGTGCCTGCCCTTCCCAAGCTCCAACTCTCAGCTAATACATAATGACTCCTTAAAGTGTTATTCAGTATACCGTGTAATCTCTCTCTGCACATCAGGCTTCACATTCAAAAGAACATTTGTGTTAAAAATGGGAAACTCAAGGGAGAATCAGAGCTTCTGCTGATGTTTTAGAGCATAAAATGGGATTTTTCTTCACGTTCACGATCCACCTTCTCTGGTTACTCCTTTTTGCTTATGCAATGCAATTATAACAACTAGCTATAAAATAAAAACATAGCCTACAAGAATCAGCTGACTTGGATTCCCATGGAAATATGATTCAGACACCGTGACTAATATCAGGAAAACTGTGGTTACAAAAACCATTAGTCACAAGTTTCATATTGAAATCCATGTTTTCCTCTCTTACCTCTTGAATGTAAACTGAGGTCCTTCTTCAGAGACGAGAGAATAGCGGTGTGGGGCTCCCATCCTTCCAGAAGAACATGGGGTGGGGTCTTCAGAAGTGACGAAGGGCTCCTCGTCACCATCCGTGATGAAATGCAGCAGGCAGATGCTCTGATGGAGGTAATACTTTGCATTTATTCTTATCATGCTATAAATGACTGATTAATCTGTTTTTGCTCTGAGCACAGGTATTGACAATGAAAGATAGAGAAAAGGTAGGAAAATGCTACATTGGGAGGGGCTGCCATGAAGTTTAGAAAGGGAGAAAGGGGAGGTTGATACCACTTGCTGACTTTGCGATTTCTCCCTGATGACTTTATGTTCTACCTCTGTACCACAAAGCGCAAGACCTGGTGAAAGAAAATCTGGGATTTAACCTGTAAGGGGAAGCTGTTTGTTCCCTGGATGTTTTAAAATTTCTTTTTTTTCTTTCCTTCCCTTCCTTCCTTCCTTCCTTCCTTCCTTCCTTCCTTCCCTCCCTCCCCGCCTCCCTCCCTCCCTCCTTCCCTCCTTCCTTCCTTTCTTTCCTTCCTTCCTTCTTACCCTTCCTTCCTTCCTTCCTTTTTTCCTTCTTTCCCTTCCTTCCTTCCCGCTTTCCCTTCCTTCCTTCCTTCCTTCCTGGTTTCTTTCTTTCTCTCTCTCTTTTCTTTCTCTTTTTCTTTCCTTCCTTCCTTCCTTCCTTCCTTCCTTCCTTCCTTCCTTCCTTCTTTCTTTCTTTTCCTTTTCTTTCCTTCCTTCCTTCCTTTTTTCCCTCCCTCCCTCCCTCCCTCTCCCTCTCCCCCCCCCTCTTTCAGAGTCTTGATCTGTTACCTGATCTTGGCTCACTGCAACCTCACCTCCTGGGTTCAAGCGATTCTCCTACCTCAACCTCCTGAGTAGCTGGGATTACAGGCATCCACCACCATGCCTGGCTAATTTTTGTATTTTTAGTAGAGATGGAGTTTTGCCATGTTGGCTAGGCTGGTCTTGAACTCCTGACCTCAAGTGATCTGCCTGCTTCCGCCTCCCAAAGTGCTGGCATTACAGGTGTAAGCCACTGCACGTGGTCAAGGATGCTTTAGAATTCTCTGGAAGAGTCACAGGCAGGAGTTAACTCTTAAAAGGCTGCATTTCCCTGGGCAAGCAAACACTGAGGGTTTAGGAATTTGCACCATAAGAAGATATAGACACCTTGATATTCCACATGGTGTCACTTGCCAGGAATGGGTCTGCTCCTTGTTAGGAAAGAAAAACTGGTAAAAACTTAATTTGGATTTTGAGAGGTGGCAATGTTGAAACTTTCACTTGAAAGTTTATTGGGATTTAATTATAGACCTCTGGTATCATGAAAAGATGAAAGATCAATGATTCTGAAAGAAATGAATGCCATAAAACCTGATGCTCCCACTGAGACATCATGGTGAGATTTCTTTGGATGTCCAAGTAGCTGGGTAGTGGCCCTTTCCAATGTGGTTCTGTGTGTGCTCTCAGAAGTTCCTGGACTCTGGTCTGAATGTTTGTGTCTCCCTCCAAATTCCTATGTTGAACTCCTCACCCCGAAGGTGATCATATTAGGAGGTGAGGTCTTTGGGTGGTAATTGCATCATGAGGATGGAGCCCCCACGAATGGAATTAGTGTCCTCATAGAAGAGACCCCAGACAACTCTGTTACCTCTTCTGCCATGTGAGGACACAGCGAGAAGATGGCTGTTTATGAACCAGGAACCAGGTCCTCACCAATCACCGAATCTGCTGACACCTGGATCTTGAACTTCCAGCTTCCATTACCATGAGAATTAGATGTCTGTTGTTTATAAGCTGCTCAGTTACGGTGTTTTGTTACAGAAGCCCGAGGGAACTAAGACATCACATAGAGTGAATGAATGGTGGATCCTAGATCCACCTAACACATTAGGGAACAGAGGCTTATCCCAGTGGGGCCTGCAGAGTGGGGTGCTCTTTCCCCAGTTGCTCTGCCCTAGGGATTCTTTTTTTCAGTGGAGAGTGGGGGATGAAGATCTCACTCACTGTAACTGTGATAGCACAGGAAGTGTATATTGACACTATTTGTGATTCAAACAATTAGTTGTCATTGAAATGACTTTACTGCAGAATAAGTTTAACAAGTATACATTGTTTTACTTTGTAATTTATTTTTTTGATTTCACATAGCTTTATTTTTATATCTGTTTTGTTTTTATATTATTTTATTTCCATTTATGTTACTTTTTTTCTTCTTTATTTCAATAGTTTTTGGGGTATGAGTGGTTTTTGGCTACATGGATAAATTCTATTATTATAATTATAATTATAATTATAATTATTATTATGTAGAGACAGGGTCTTACTCTGTCACCCAGAATGGAGTGCAGTGGTGCATGGAGTGCAGTGGTGCAATGGAGCTCAGTGCAGCCTGTAATTCCTAGGCTCAAGTGATCCTCCCACTTCAGCCTCCTGAGCATCTGGGACTACAGGTGTACGCCACTATGCTGGGCTATTTAAAAAAATTTTTTTTTAGTAGAGACAGGATCTTTCCATGTTGCGCAGGCTGGTTTTGAACTCATGGCCTCAAGCAATCCCCCCACCTCAGTCTCCCAAAGCCCTGGGATTTCAGGTATGAGACACTACACCAGGCCCTGGATAAGTTTTTTTAGTGGTGATTTCTGAGATTTTGGTGCACCTGTCACCTGAGCAGTATACATTGTACCCAATATGTAGTCTTTTATCCCTCATCCCCCTCCCACCTGTCCCCCTCAGTCTCCAAAGTCCATTATATCATTCTTATGCCTTTGAATCCTCGTAGCTTAGCTCCCACTTATGAGTGAGAACATACAATATTTAGTTTTCCATACCTGAGTTATTTCACTTAAAATAATGGTCTCCAGCTCCATCCAAGTTGCTTCAAAGACCATTCGGTGTGAATGAAGGTACTTTTCTTCGAATCAGTGGAAACCTTGAGACAGGGGAGCTCCTGGCACCTGAAAGGGAATAAGTATAGGAAGAGAGAGAAGGAAGATACAAAAATAGGGTGAGGAGCCTCAACCTTCCCCAATGTGCCTCAGCTGCCGACCTCACGTTCCCGGCAGAGGCTTGGCAGGTGGAGTTCCCAGCCTAGCTGGATCCTTGTTTCCATTAAACCCATGCTGATTTTGTTTGTTTTTATTTAACATTTAATATAAAGGAAGTTTATTGACTTTTTAAATTATGAGTGATGCATATTTATTAACAAAAAGTTAGAAAGCGTAAACAAAAAGAGAAACATTAAAAAAATCACAACTCTCACGTACTTAGAGACAAAAAATGACATATAAATACATTTCAACCATATAGAGGCATCTGACTCCTAATTTTTTCACTTAACGATATATGATGACTGCTTTTCCATGTCAATATATAGAGATGGCTGTGTTCGTTTTCATGCTGCTGATGAAGACATACCCAAAACTGGGCAATTTATAAAGAAAAAGAGGTTTAATGGACTCAGTTTCACATGACTGGGGAGGCCCCACAATCATGGCAGAAAGAAGAGGAGTAGCAAAAGCATGTCTTACATGGCAGCAGGCAAGAGAGCTTGCAAAGGGAACTGCTATTTATAAAACTATTAGATCTCAAGAGACTTACCACCACAGAACTGTATGGGAGAAACTGCCCAAATGATTCAGTTTTCTCCACCTGGCCCTGCTATTGACAGATGGGGATTATTACAGTTCAACATGAGATTTGGTCAGGGACACAGCCCAACCATATCAATAGCCATTGTCCTTTCTAATGGCTGCAATTAATCCATTCTACTGATGAACCAAATGTATTAACAAATCACCTATTGAAGCATGTTTGTATTGTTTATGGTTTTGCTCTTACAGTGTTGTAGCAGGCATCATTGTATAACTTTTCCTTGTGCCTATGCACCCATTCTTGTTACATAGAAATATATGTAAAGAGAGAAAGTGTTGCTGTCCCAGTCCTAAGCTGACTGCTACAGGATCCCCCCTGCTCATGGGAAGTCCGTCTTTGTGTTCTATCCAGGCCTTCAACTGATTGGGTGAGGCACACCTACATTATGAGGCCAATCTGCTTAACTCAAGGTCCATTGACGTAACTGTTAATCTCCCCCCAAAATGCCTTCATAGAAACATCCACATATCTGGTCACCATGGCCCAGGCAGGCTGACATATAAAATTAACAATCACAGGAGGCCTGATGACTGGGGAATTTTTATTCACTTGGGTTATTTATTTGGTTAGGCTACTTCTTTGTGATGTATGCATGTGGTTTTATGCCATGTGTGGGATGTGACTTGGTGGTTCAGTATTTGGCTGGGTGGAGTTTTCCTGGAACACTGAAATCGCCCTCAGGAAGTGGAAAACGTGCTGAGTGAGAAGATCTTAAGGGAGTGAAGGAGACCAGGCCTCCCAAGCCTGAGCCATTTATCTCCCTCCTTAAAACTAGTCTTTCACATTGCTCGGAACGTGAACCAGCATCATGCAGCTTTGGAAAAACCCAAGCCACTCTTTCTACTGCAAACATGAACAGAAAGAATTCATGGATGTGGAAGCTACCTGAACTCTGATTTGCGCTGCTTTCAGGAAATGCCCTTCATAACGTATTTTGGGGATTTCATTAAGAATCTGCGGCAGGGCGCGGTGGCTCAGGCCTGTAATCCCAGCACTTTGGGAGGCCGAGGCGGGTGGATCACGAGGTCAGGAGATCGAGACCAGCCTGGCTAACACGGTGAAACCCCGTCTCTACTAAAAATACAAAAAATTAGACGGGCGTGGCCTCGGGCGCCTGTAGTCCCAGCTACTCGGGAGGCTGAGGCAGGAGAATGGCGTAAACCCGGGAGGCGGAGCTTGCAGTGAGCCGAGATTGCGCCACTGAACTCCAGCCTGGGCGACAGAGCGAGACTCTGTCTCAAAAAAAAAAAAAAAAAAAAAAAAAGAATCTGCATTTACTGTCTTATTCTAACTTCAGAAGCCTTATGTATTACAAATCAATACACAGATAATGTATTCTCCACGTCTGTTCCTCGCTTTAGGGCTTGGGAAGACCTTCCCACCATCCCGCAGCCTTGACTGGAATCACTAGAGAAGAGGCACTAAGGGCCAGCCTCTGTCCTCTCAGCAGGAAATCCAAAGGGAGCTCAGATGGAATGAGTTACGATTTTGTAAAGTAGCACTAGCCCCTACTAGAAGATACTTGACATTGATCATGCAACATTTTTGCAAACAAATGGCTAAATTAGACATCAAACTCCTCTTGTGACTCATTTATGTTCCTTAAAAATACAAACACACACACAGATATAAATATTTTACATATAGAATACATATTTAAATTAAATTTATCAAACACAGATAATATACATAGATATATGTATAGATTGTATTTATAGTTTTATATATTTATATTATTTTTATATTGTGTGTTTATATAGCAATAAACATGCAGGTATATTTTTGCATGCATTTGCTATATATAAAATACATAATTAAAATGTAATTTATTTTTCCAATAGGCTCTGCTCTTTCCGCTCACTTCTTCCACCTGTGAGGTTTTATGAGCAGGGAGAAAAATAAGTGAGCCATTTTTCCTGGAGCTTGGTACTATTACTAAAACCTGGCATTAACTGAGGGCTTCACACACATTTTGTGATTATCTCTGTCTCCTAATTTTGACCATAGGTCTACCAACCTTCATTTTGTTCTATGTTATGAAATAAAAATCTATTTCTCCCTTCTGACACTTTTCTCCTTCACTCTTTAGCCCATTGCATATTTCAGATAGTCATGGATTGTAACAGGAAGACCTATGTCCCATATTTTTTTTCATAAATATCTGAGCAGCCATACTCACTGAAACATTTAAGTTCTAGAAATATTCAGGTCCAATTTCATTCAAAATTATCCACCCAGCCTCATCAAATTCAAATTGGTTTGCAAATAATGTGTTCCAACTCTGGCTGATTGATTGCTTGTTAATTCTCTGCCTGGCACTGAAAATTCCTGGTTAGCCTGAAAATGAACATTTCATTCTAACTTCCTGTGGTTTCTTCTTGGGTGGGTGTTTACGAGGCTTTGAAATTTTTCCCTTATCCTTAATTGTTAAGATCAGCTAATGATTTAAAGCCACTGAGAGATTACGGGAAGACCAGAAAGCACAGAGCAAGCTCAACGATCCCCCAAATCTATAGGGTGAATCCATCTATAAAGGACAGTGTGGAACCTTGAGCTGACACCGGATGAATTAAATAAGAAAAATACCTATGAAGCTTCCTTTCAGATTTAACCTGTACCAGTGAACTCAAATAGGTTTGAAATATTTGTTTATCATTGTCTGCGGGCACGGGGCTGGGGAGGGTCTAGCAGGGAGTAGAGTATGCCTTACAGACATTATCTCATCCTGTCGTAGGTGATGCTGGCTGTGATTTCCATTTTTCAAGGGAATGAACAAGGTATATCAAGGCCAAGTGACCTATTCTGGGACTCTGGCATCTGGTCTCTAGTAACACAACCAGGCCAAGAATCAGGCTGACTCTCCCAGTAATTCAGGGGAAGCAATGGCTCCATTTATAGTATTTGGAGGGAAATTCACTTTTTTCTTTTTCTTTTTTTTGTTAACACATCTACGCTGAGTTAGTGTGGGTATATAAATGTCTTTTTCCTGGATATCAAGAGGATTTAAGAGAGCTTAATGGTCCCCAGGTATGATTACATTATGCACATGTGAAATCAACAAGCAAATCATTAATTTTAAATACTTCACCTAAAGCTACTAGTGGCTACCATTTATTGAGTGTTCTCTATGCTAATATTGATTAAGGCATTTACTCATTTATACTAAGAAAGTATATTAAGATAGGCTTATAAAAAACAAAGAGCACAGCAAAAGAAGCTGTCAACAGAGTAAACAGATAACCTACAGAATGGGAGAAAATGTTTGCAAACCACGCCTCTGACAAAGGTCTAATATCCAGCATCTAAAAGGAACTAAAAAAAAAAAAAAAAAAAATTACAAGACAGAAGCAACCCCATTAAAAAGTAGGTAAAAGACATGAACAGACAAATGTGGCCAACAACCATATGTAAAAAGTCTGAATATCACACTGATCATTAGAGAAATGCAAATCAAAACTACAATGAGCTACCCATCTCACAGCAGTCAGAATGGCTATTTTAAAAAGTCAAAAAATAACAGATATTGGTGAGGTTGTGGAGAAAAATGAATACTTATACACTGTTGGTGGGAGTGTAAATTAGTTCAACCATTGTGAAAAGAAGTGTGGCAATTCCTCAAATAATTGAAAACAGAAATACCATTCAACCAGAAATCCCATTACTGGCTATATACACAGAAGAATATAAATCATTCTACCATAGAGACACATGCACACTTATGTTCATTGCAATACTATTCACAATAGCAAAGACTTGGAAACAACCTAAATGCTCATCAATGACAGACTGGATAAAGAAAATATGGTTCATATACACCATGGAATACTATGCAACCATAAAAAAGAACAGGATCATGTCTTTTGCATGAACATGTATGGAGCTGGAGGCCATTATCCTTAGCAAACTAATGTGGGAACAGAAAACCAAATACCACATGTTCTCATTTATAAGTGGGAGCTAAATGATGAGAACTCATGAACAAAAAGAAGGGAACAGCAGACACTGAGGTCTACTTGATGGGGGAGGGTGGGAGGTGGGAGAGGAGCAGAAAAGATAACTATTGGGTACTGGGCTTAGTAGCTGGGTGACAAAATAATATGTACAACAATCCCCCATGACACGAGTTTACCTATGTAACAAACCTGCACTTGTGTCCCCAAACTTGAAATAAAAGTTAAAGAAAACTACAGTGGTCCCTTGGTATTTGGGGGATGAGTTCCAGGTCCCCCGTGGATATCGAAATCTATAGATGCTCAAGTGCCTGCTATAAAATGCCATAGTATTGGCGTATAACCTATGTACACCCTCTCATATACTTTAAATCATCTCTAGATTACTTATAATACCTAATACAATGCAAGTGCTATGTAAATAGTTGTTATACTGTATTGTTTAGGGAATAATAACAAAAAAGTCTACGTGTTCAGTACAGATGCAATTTTTTTCCAAATATTTTTGATCCATGGTTGGTTGAATCCATGGATGTGAGACCCATGGATATGAAGGGTCAGTACTAACAGCAATTCCTGGAGGAATTCCTCGGATTATCGGGAATCCAATCATCTTTTATCTATGCCAGTTATTTGCTTTCTAGACCTTCCCCCATCTCCACACATTGAAATCCTACCCCTTCCTTCAAGGCCCATCCTGAGGACATTAACTCCAGTGAATTCTTTTCAGGTGACTCAATTCTCTGCTAAATTCCCATAGCATTTTATAACTCCTATATTTTGTTGTGTAATATCATTGAGTTTGTCTTGCTTTCCCTTCTAAGATGTAAGCTTTCAGGTGATAGTTTCTATGCATTTTTCGTTTTGTTTGTATTCCCTGACACAACGAGTCATGCATGAAGTAGGTGCTCATTCTGTGTCTGTTGAATCAGTCAACTCTCAAAGTGGGAAGGCACCATAGATTTCATGTAGCCCAGCTGGGACTACACCTCGCACATGTCCCGACCCCTGTAGATCCAGATGTTTCCACATGATTAGCTCTTGCTAGTGGATATGCACAGAACTCATGACCAGGATCTCTACAAAGCATACAGTAAATCCTCATAACTTAAAATACAAGAGACTGGGAACAAATGGGCTTTGAAGTAACTGAGTTCATATTAACAAGAGGTTTTATTAAAAACCAGAGAGCACTCACTTGACCAGAGAAAGACAGCTGTTTTGAACAATGACTATGATGATGCTCAATGATGTTTGCATTTCCAAGAGATTTTTAGTCACCTATGTCGATGATGATGATGACTAAAAAAGCACTCTGCAGCTCATAAGGAAATGCACAGAGGCGGAGTGATTATTGTGAATGGGCCTGAAAATTTCCACTTATTTCTTTTCCACCAGTTAGAAGCAGAGGACTCCAGAGCGGGTGGCCAGTGCTGCAAGATGCAAAAGCCTGGGATCTTGAGTCACCACATGGAAGAAAGAATGAGCTGACCAGGAATGCCAGCATCAGGCCATTATGTGAGCAAGAGAGAAAATTCCATTGTGCGAAGCCATTGAAATGTATAGGTGATATGGTTTGGCTCTGTGTCTCCACCCAAAAACTCATCTTGAGTTGTAACAATCCCCACGTGTCAAGGGTGGGACCAGGTGGAAGTAATTGAATCATGAGGGCAGTTACCTCCATGCTGTTCTTGTGATAATGAATGAGTTCTCACGAGATCTGATGGTTTTATAAGAAGCTTTTCCGCCTTTGCTCAGCACTTCTCCTTGCTGCTGCCATGTGAAGGATGTGTTTGCTTCCTCTTCCACCTTGATTGTAAGTTTCCTGAGGCCTCCCTAGCCATGCTGAACTGTGAGTCAGTTAAACCTCTTTCCCTGATAAATTACCCAGTCTTGGGTATGTCTTTACTAGCAGTGTGAGAACGGAATAACATAAGGGGTTACTTCTTAAAGCAGTAGCATTAACTTAACTTTATTGAATCTTTTCTTTGATGGAGTCTTTATTGTCCCAGTTCTAATTGTTAAGAAAACCTTACTCACATTGCCTTCCCAGGAGTGACTCTAATCCACGGGCTACTGTTTGCCTTTTCAGCTTGCACAGATGTATTTTCTCTTCATCAAGAAGCCTTTCCCAATATTTGGCAGCAGATGTCATATTGCCTCTAGGATGATGTTTTTCATTTCTTCATTTATGGCTGTAGTGCACAGCAGCAGATGATTAGAGTTTTAACCTCAGAGCTAAACAGACTCTCTCATACAGAGTTCCTTTTCTCCCTGACTCTTCCCAAAACTCTGGTTATCCCAAGGCTCTTCCACCAAGAATCGTCCTAACTTTGGATTGAAGCCATAAGCTACATGAATCAGATCTTCGGTTTTTCCAAAGATTAATAAAATGGTTGACTCACTTGATTGTATCCTGGGGGAAAAACCCACGAGACCTTTTCAAAGAAGAGCTGAGACAGTCGAAGCCACAGCCCATCACATACTGTCATACTAACACAACAAGCCATTACTTGTTCATTCAACAACCCTTTAGGAGTTCCCAGGTTCTCTTTATGGAGATAAAGGTAGACTTGGGCATATTGTGTTCTAGAGTATCTGACATGATAGTGAAAATGTTACTTTTAAGCTGAAATACAATTTAATGAAGATAGGTACTTTTACGCTGAAATAGTCCCTGTCTCCAAATTCAGAGACTAATTTGGAGACTATCCATAAATTGCTGGCCTAATTCAATTTGTTCCACGGATGCTTGCAAAGTCCAGATGTTATTACTTGTTAGTAAAGCCCAAATGCACAGGGTTTTTCTTTTCCTCTTGTGCAGCAGTTCTTCAGCTTTGTAGAAGATCTGCCTAAGATCAAGTAGTGTGGGTAGAATCAGACACGTTATTTGTTATTTTATTCCGCTCCTGTTGAATTGCAGAATGGTGAGTTTATGTCATTCTGCATGTCCCTTCATAATAATTATTCCGTGTGCATTTCCTTATGAGCTGTGGAGCGTCTTTTAAAACATCATCCTCAACATAGGTGACTAAAAATATCTTGGAAATAAAAACATTGGCCAGGTGCAATGGCTCACGCCTGTAATCCTAGCACTTTGGGAGGTCGAGGTGGGCAGATCACCTGAGGTCAGGAGATCGAGACCATTCTGGCTAACATGGTGAAACCCCATCTCTACTAAAAATACAAAAGATTAGCCAGGCGTGGTGGCATGCACCTGTAGTCCCAGCTACTTGGGAGGCTGAGGCAGGAGAATTACTTGAACCTGGGAGACGGAGTTTGCAGTGAGCTGAGATGGCACCACTGCACTCCAGCCTAGGGAACAGAGAGAGATTCTGTCTCAAAAAACAATAACAACAAAAAACAAACAAACAAAAAAACATAATTGAGCATCATCACAGTCATTGCTTGAAACAACTGACTTTCCCTGGTCAGCTGAGTGCTGTCTGATTTATAATAAAACCTCTGGCTCAAAGGAACTCAGTTACTTCAAAGTCCATTTTGTTCTCAGTCTCTTGCATTTTAAATTATGAAACTTTTGTTTGTTTGTTTGTTTGTTTTTGAGGCGGAATCTTACTCTGTTGCCCAGACTGGAGTGCGGTGACACAATCTTGGCTCACTGCAACCTCTGCCTCCCGGGTTCAAGCAACTCTCCCTGCCTCAGCCTCTTGAGTAGCTGGGACTCCTGATGCCCATCACCACGCCTTGCTAATCTTTATATTTTTTAGTAGAGATGGGGTTTCAGCATGTTGGCCAGGCTGGTCTTGAACTCCTGACCTCAAATGATCCACCTACCTCAGCCTCCCCAAGTGCTAGGATTACAGGTGTGAGCCACCGTGTCCAGCCACTGTTCAGTTTAAAGAGCTGTGGAAATAAATAATCATGCTAGTGTCCTGTTCCTCTTGATGCTTTCCATGCTGGCTATGGGTAGTGAATTAGGACTATGGATCACCCAGCATCACCATGCTAGAAGAGATGAGTAACCCAACAAGATGATGCCACTAATCATTTATGAGAATGCATTAGAGAGCCCTCTGAGAACAACAACAAAAAATTCTATTTTGTTTGACTCTTTTTGTATCCTCTCCCAGGAGCAAAGAGAGATTTCTATCCAAGAAGAATTTTAATTATTGCAATAGTTAGTAATTGCCAAAAGTTTTGATGGAAAACTCTGTGGAATATACCATTTATTTTGTTTGGTCAGAGAGAGCCAAAAAGAGTGAGTTGACAAAAGAAAGAATAACTGTGTTTCCCAAAGAGTGTTTAGGCAAGAAGGAGAGAGGCTTCCACAGACGCTGGGTGGGAGTGTAAATTAGTACAAATAATTTGGAGGTGTATGAATAATATGCTTCAAAATTTCATACATGCATACCCTTGACTCAGGAATTTTGGAGGATAGAAATTTAACTCCAAAACCCGTAGGCAAAGATGTATATCCCAAAAAGTTCACAAATTTTGGAGAACTTTTAAATAATTTTAAATAAAAATACATTGAGTGATGATTATATGTGAAATACTTGGGTGTTAAAGATTGGATGATGGCCGAGACCAGCATGGTTCCTGCCCTTCACACGACAGCAATGGCATTGCCTGGACAGGACCATCTCCCGGGCTGGGTGGGATACATGGATGGTGCTTAGTTCCTGAGCCAGTGTCCAAGCCACCTAGCAAGAAGTTAAAAAAAGAAAGAATAGAGAGGGTGAGCCCCTGACCTGGTGGAGGGTGCAGGCCAGCTGGCAAGTGCACTGGAGAACCCAGAACTGTTGGGAAGAACCAGGGTGAAGTCAGAGAGGGGGAGAGATGGAACTATAAGGGAGGGGGAAGCCTGAAGAAAATGTGGTCATCTCACAGTTTTGTCCATGCTCATTCTCTAACCTAGATGCTACTTTGTCCTCATTTATTTATTTACTTATTTATTTGAGATGGAGCCTTCTCTGTCACCCAGGCTGTAGTGCAATGGCATGATCTCAGCTCACTGCAACCTCTGCCTCCCAGTTCAACTGATTCTCCTACCTCAGCTTCCCGAGTAGCTGGGATTACAGGCATGGACCACTATGCCTGGCTAATTTTTGTATTTTTACTAGACACTGGGTTTTACCGTGTTGGCCTGGCTGGTCTTGAACTCTTGACCTCAGGTGGTCCACCCGCCTTGGCCTCCCAAAGTGCTGGGATTAGGTGTGAGCCACCAGGCCCATGCATGAGCCACTGCACCCGGCCTCTCCTTTCTTTTTTCTTTTTTTTTTTTGATGTTTTTCCTTTAAAACCTTTGCTTTTTGCATTTGACTTGGAACTCACACTCATATAACTTCATCCTTAACTCTTCAGAAGACATTTCATATGTCCTTGTGAAGAATATTGTATGACTGTCCACCATTCCCTATGAACTAATAGGTTTTCAGAAAGTATTTCATATGTACTTGTGAAGAATATTGTGTGACTGTCCACCATTCCCCATGAACTAACAGGTTTTGCAAAGCCTGGCACGGGGTATAATGTCTCGATTTGCAGCTCACTAACCATGGACCTCCCTTCATTTCCTCTGTGTTTGGCAAGGCTGAGATGAAGAAGACAGTCCCTTGTGGAGGGTGCCTAAAGCACCTGCCCTTATTCCATTTGAGACACTATCCTGCTGGTGACTATTAAATAAGATGATGAGAGCACTGGGTTTTTAATGCAAAACAATGAAAAAGTCTACAACTTATTTCCCTTCAAAAACCAACAGCGTGTTTGAGAAGTCTACAAACATCAGAGTGTGAGAGTGTCTGAGTGTGAGTGTGGGTGAGTGTTGTGAATGTGTGTGATTGTGTGTGTGAGTGGTGTGTGATTGTGTGAATGTTAGCGTGTGAATATGTGTGAGTGGTGTGCATGTGATTGTATGAGTGTGTATGTGAGTGGTGTGTGTATGAGTATATTTGAGTGTATGAGTGGTGTACCTGTATGCAAGTGTGATTTTGAGTGAGTGTGTTTGTATGACTATGTGAGTGGTGTGCGTGTATGCTAGTGTGATTGTGAGTATACGAGTGTTTGTGAGTATGTATGACTGGTGTGCGTGTATGCTAGTGTGATTGTGAGTGTATGAGTGTGTTTTTGTCTGTGTGAGTGTGAGTGGTGTGTGTGAATGTGAGACTGTGAGGCTGAATGGTGTGTATGTGAGTGTGTGATTGTATGTGAGTGTGAGTATGTCTGTGAATTGGGTGTGAGTGGTGTGTGTGTGAATGTATATGAGTGTGGGGGTATGTCTAGGTGCATGTGTGAGTGGTGTGTGTCAGTGTGTGTGTGAATGTGTGTATGTGTTAGTGTGTTCATTAATTTAGGAAGGCCACAAGCAGAGTGTAGAGCGCTGCCAGCCACCTCTTCAGCAGGTGGAAAATTTCTGACAGCCAGGCAAGGTCTGCAGGCCGCATCATCTCTCTGTTTGGGGTCTGCAAGGATCCGGAGAGAACCCCACTGCAGGAGCTGGGCTCCCAGAGGCACTGGCAACAGACCTCCACGTTTGCTCGCCTCTTATTTGGGAATGTGGGAAATCACCCACATTTCATCTTTTCTCGTCAGTAGAGAACTTTAGTCTCCTTATTTGCTCAGTTTCTATTTTTCCCACCATGGGAATATCTAAATCATCCATCCTTTCCTATATCTCTGCTCTATTGTCTTGTGGGTTATCCACAGTCTAGCCCTGATGTTGGATGCAATTGCTTCAAAATAATTAAGGAGCAGTGAGTGACTTCGAAAACCTAGCCTGTGGCTTTCCATGGGGGAACTGAAGGAGCCTTCAGAGACCACCTAGTTTAACTCCTTCATTTGCAAATGAGGACCCTGAGACAGTTTACGTAAGGCCACCTGGTATTACAGCCAGAAGCTTTGGATGATCTGGTTCCCCCTTCAGAGGTGACTCTGCAGGAACGCGCGGACTGAAGGCATAGGAAGCCTGTAGAAAGCGGTTAAAACACGCCGTGTTTCTTCCCCTGTGATTAGTCGGCTTGAAATGTGTAGGAGGCATCTTCCATCTGTGCTGGGGCCGGGAAGGAACAGTGACCATGAGTTCCGTGGCACCTGCTGGATTTTGTAGTCCATTGGGGAGCATAGGCTGTAAGTGAATACTTACCAGCGTACTGAGGGCTCAGAAGAGAAAGCAAGATGTTAGCAGAGCACCTAATGGGACACAGCTGGAACATTCCAGGTCCATTGTCTCCTGTTTGGCGGAGGTCACCTGTTTCCCGCGGAGCCGTGCGTGTGTTTGGCGGAAGTCTCCTGTTTCCCGCGGAGCCGTGCGTGTGTGAGGCGGAAATCTCCTGTTTCCCGCGGAGCCGTGCGTGTGTGAGGCGGAAGTCTCCTGTTTCCCGCGGAGCCGTGCGTGTGTGAGGCGGAAGTCTCCTGTTTCCCGCGGAGCCGTGCGTGTGTGAGGCGGAAGTCTCCTGTTTCCCGCGGAGCCGTGCGTGTGTGAGGCGGAAGTCTCCTGTTTCCCGCGGAGCCGTGCGTGTGTGAGGCGGAAGTCTCCTGTTTCCCGCGGAGCCGTGTGTGTGGTTCACTTTCCAGGAGGAGACACCATTCTCCAGGGGGTGTGCTGGGAGACTGGAAGTTTTCGGCTACATGGCCTCTGAGCCGGTGCTATTAGCCCCACTGGGGAGAAGAAGAAACCGAAGGTAAGACACTGAGGACTTGTTTGAGGTCACACAGGAATGGAGGTGAAGAAAGAGTCACGGGTCGGGGGTGAGGAGCCGCTCACCGTGGCCGGAGTGGGGAGTTTAAAGTGAAGAGTGCCGGAACCGTGCTCTTTATTTCTGGAGCCCGAGGCCACCTCCCCTTCGGAGATGATGGGCAGGGCCAGGCTGAGGCAGAATTGCGGGGTAGGAGAAGGCTGCCCTCAGAAGTCTTCAACTCCCCGTGCAACACCTCCAGTGCCTTTAATGCCACTGCTTTCTCTTGGAGTACGGTGTCATCAAGCTCTCTCCCCTGATAAATCCACTCCTCGCTTCCTTCTCTCTCGCCAAGCGGTTCTTCCCTCCCAGGAGAACAGCCCTCACTAGAGGAGGCCATCTCAGGGCCTTGGGCGATGTGGGATGAGGAGGCTCTCCCCTTTCCAAGAAGCCCTGGAGTTGGCCAGGGCAACCAGCTGCCAACTCCACCCATGTGGCCTTGGGCTCAGGTAAACTTTGAGGGCTGTTTCTAACATGGAACAGGGCTTTTGGTGAGAGCATATGGCGGGGAGGATTCGCATCTTGGAAAGGAACTAACACAAGATACAAAGAAGCAAATGTCTCACCTTATCTCTTTTCCAGAGCCTCCTCAAGGCATCCACTTTCTTGTCTTTCCTTCATGATTATTCTTGACTGGTGACATTTATTGAACACCCAATGCATGCTACCGACAATGCATTTTTTTTTTTTTTGTATCAGAATTATCCCTGGAAAAAATGTAGAGGAGAGGTTAGTGGCATTTTTATTTTCCAGCCATACATGGTATAGCACTGGAGAAAGGTAGTCAATACATGGGAAGAGCCTGTCCTCCTGTGAGCTCATTCTTATTTCACAAAGGAAAGAGGCTAATATTCTGCCTTATCTGAACAGCTGTCTCCATAGAGCTGGGTTCTGTTGTGGTTAAGTTAGTTGTTAAGATGGTTAGTTTAGATGGTACTTGGTGATAATGGTGCTAAGCCTTCTTTGTTTGTAGTTTGTAATTACTTTTTTTTTCTTTTTGTTGAAATGGAGTCTTGCTCTGTCACCCAGGCTGGAGTGCAATGGTGTGATCTTCTGCCTCCTGAGTTCAAGCGATTCCCGTGCCTCAGTCACCCAAGTAGCTGGGACTACAGGCATGCGCCACTGTGCCCAATTAATTTTTGTATTTTTAGTGGAGACGGGGTTTCACCATGTTGGCCAGGCTGCTCTCAAACTCCTGACCTCAAGTGATCCACCTGCCTTGGTCTCCCAAAGTGCTGGAATTACAGGCATGAGCCACTGTGCCCTGCCACAATTACTTTTATTGATATGAAATGTGTATAATGTAAAGTCCACAGTGTACGGTTTTATACTTTTCATATTTATAAGTGTGCATCAAGGTGGTTTTAGTGTATTCACAGTGCTGTGCAACCGTCACACTATCTCATTCTTAAAGATTTCTGTCTTTCCCCAAAGAAACTCCATACCATTGGCAGTCACTCCCCATCTTCCTCCTCCTAGCCTCTGGCCACCACTAATGTACTTCTATGGATTTGCCTATTCTTGCCACTTTATATAAATGTAATCATATAATAGATGGCCTTTTATGTCTGGCTGCTTTCACTTAGAATAATTTTTTCAAGGATTTCTGTGTCTCAGCATGGAGGAGTACTTCGTTTCTTTTTATTCCATTGTATGTATACACTACATTTTATTTATTCATTCACCAGTCAGTGGACATCTGGCTTGTTTCCACTTTTTGCCTATGACGAATAATGCTGCTGTGGACATCCATGTACAAGTTCTTGTGTGAAGATATGTTTTCAGTTCTCTTGGTTATATACCTAGGAGTAGAATTGCTGGGTCATATGGTAACTCTATGTTTAGGTTTTTGAGAAACTGCCAAGATTTTTCTCACAATGATCGCACTATTTTACATTCATACCAGCGATGTATGGGGATTCTGATACCTTTCTTGCCATCACTTGTTAAATTTTCTTTATATATTATAGCCATCCTAGTGATGTGAAGTGGAGGCTCGCTGTGATTTTGATTTCCATTTCCCTAGTGACTAATGATGCTGAGCATCTTTTCATGTGCTCATTGGAATCTGTAAATCTTCTTTGGGGAAATGTTTCTTTAAATCCTTTGCCCAGTTTACTATTGGATTGCTTGTCTTTATCGCTGAGTTGTTCTTTATATATTCTGGAGACTGGACATTCATCAGATATATGATTTGCAAATATTTTCTCCCATTCTGTGGGTTGTCTTTTAACATCTTGTCTGTCCTTAGATCATTGTTTTGAGCTCCTCAAGGTCACTGAATGCCACACACCTATGGCCACAGACTTGAGATGGCCTCTGGCACAAACATTAGTTATAAAGGGGCTGAGTGAGGAAGTGCAGGTGGATCTTGGAGATGTGCTCAGAATTCCTCATTTGAATGCTTTGTAGAATGCCAAACAGCATTTCAAGAAAGAAAAAAAAATTGTGTCTAAAAAAAGACAAGAAGAATAATTTTGGGAAAACAGTCTAGATCTTGGAAATTGCAGCCAGGGAGTTGTTTGCTGAAGCATATATTGCTTGAAACACAAGACGGGGACCCCACCCACTAGAACCTGCATTCTCTCAGGGAGTTTGCAAGAGGATGGAAATAACTCATGTATTATTGAAGACAGTTACTAATTAGTAACGACTGTCACTACTTGTTTAGTGGTCCTTTTGCATACATTATTTCTACTACTCCCCAAACATAAATAAGTCTTGTTATTATGCATGAGATGTGGAAACTGAGGCCCAAAGCGATTGTTTTAGTCAATTTGTGTTGTTCTAAAGGAATACCTGAGGCCGGATAATTTATAAAGCAAAGAAACTTGGTTCATTCTGCAGACAAGAAGCATGGTGTCAACATTTGCTTCTGATGAGGGTCTCAGGAATCTCCCACTCATGGTGGAAAGCGAAGGGGAGCCTGTGTATGCAAAAATCATGTGGTGAGAGAGGAAGCAAGAGTGGTGGGGAGTGGCCAGGCTCTTTTAACAACCAGCTCATGCAGGAATGAATAGAGCCAGAACTCAATCACTCCTAAGGGAGGACATTCATCTATTCATGAGGGATCTACCTCCATGACCCAATCACCTCCCACTAGGCCCCACCTCCAACCTTGGGGATGAAATTTCAGCAGGAGGTTTGGTGACAAACATCCAAAAGAAAGCAGGAGCCCACAGCCTGCCTGTGGTCACACAGTTTAACAGTGACTGAGATAGAGTTCAAACTCAGGTCCTTGGACTCTAAAGCCGGTGTGCTCTAAGGGCACCACACTCCCCTTCTACCAGATGAGTGATGCCCATAGAGTCTTAGGGAAGGAGGCTCTCAGCAAGGCTGGGGCAGTCAGGGAGCTGGGAGAAGAGGACAGCAAGAGAATGTGGCCATTCTTGGGGGCATAACAGATAGCAAAAGTGAAGGAACAGAGGGCTGAGTTCATATTCTCATGGGAGGAGAAATAAGTTTATTTTGCATTTTTAAATTGCCTCTTTGAAATCATTACATGGAGTTTGGTGCAGTACTGAGGGGTGAGCAGCCCCAAGGCTCAGGGGTAGATACCAAGAGTAGATGGCATAGATTACAGGGCAGACCCTGAGACGTGAGAAATCAAGATGAGAAAATAAGAGGCTAGTGTGAATAAGGCATCTGGCTGGCATGTGATACTGTATAGATACTGTAGAAAGAGCCCATGTTCCAGCTCCATCTTAGCATGGTAGGGCAGCTTGAGATGACAGATCTTGGTGCAGTTAATAGATGCTATTAGATTCTATTAGTTAGCCTCTAACAGTTTGGGTCATATACTTGGGACGTTAAAAAAAAAAAAAAAGAAAACCAGTTGGGATTTTTTTTTGCAATGTGCTCCTGCTCAGGTTCCCCAAGAGTAAACTTAAGGACCCTGACTCATTTCAGCTACCCTGCAAATGCAAGGCTCACCATGCCTATGCTACACAGACCTTTTTATTTTATTTTATTTTATTTTATTTTATTTTATTTTTTTCTTCAAATTTTATTTTAAGTTCCTGGGTACATATACAGGGTGTGCAGGTTTGTTACATAAGTAAACGTGTGCCATGCTGGTTTGCTGCACAGATCAACCAATCACCTAGGTATTAAGCCCCACATCTATCAGCTCTTCTTTCTGATGCTTTCCCTCCCCCAACCCCCGACAGGCCCCAGTGTGTGTTGTTTCCCGTGATGGGTTCATGCTACACAGATCTTGAGGGCTGAATGGGATGTGTTCAGGTCTGCACTCTCAGCTCTGCACTGTGTCATCCCTGATGAGAACTGCCCCTCTCCCAACCGAGTTCAGGGCCACTTGAATCAAGGCCCTGCATGCCATTTGGGCCTGTTCTGTGATCATTCAAGAAATGACCAACTGGAAGCTTGCTTCTTTGGTTAGATAGTTTAGGTACAGGAAAAGTGCCGACTTTAGTGTATAAGGTCTCAAGTAGGGAAAATACTAAAAAGACAGCATGGTGGGTGGGAGTGGGGAGAGAGAGAGAGAGAGACAGAGAGAGACTCTGGATTCAAGTCTTAAATCCACCCTTTACCAGCTCTAGGATTTTTTTTTTTTTTTTTTTTTTTTTTTTTTACCAATTACTCTGTGCCACAGTTTCTTGCCCTGTAAAATGACCGTAACTCTCCATACCTTCTATATTTATTATAAGGGAGCTTTGAAAACAAGATGTTGAAAGAATTTTCACAAACTGTAATATGCAATAAGCTGTTGGTTCTGCCATTCATTCATCCACACACTCCTCAATGGTGAGGCCCTCGTCAGCTCTGGGAAGTCACTGGAAAGCAAAACACTGGAATTCTTGCCCACAGGGAGATGACCATGTAGATGAAATGCATACTTTATTTATTTATTTATTTATTTATTTATTTATTTATTTATTTATTTATTTTGTATTTTTTAGTAGAGACGGGGTTTCACCGTGTTAGCAGGATGGTCTCGATCTCCTGACCTTGTGATCCGCCCGCCTCGGCCTCCCAAAGTGCTGGGATTACAGGCTTAAGCCACCGCGCCCGGCTGAAATGCATACTTTAAATAGTCACACAAATAGAAATAGAATGATTTAACATGATACATGCTATTACATAGGGTCAGATGAGTGTCCATGAAGCATTTCAGGGAAACACATGGCTTCAAAGAGAGAATCGTAAGAGCCATGCCTCTCCCTCCTCTGGAAGTGTTAGGAGAGCCAAGATCATTTAAAATTCAAAGGTCATAGGGGCCTGATATAGTTTAGATGCTTATCCCTTCCAAATCTCATATTGAAATATAATTCCCAGTGTTGGAGGTGGGGCCTGGTGGAGAGGTTTGGGTCCTAGGGCCGGATCCCTCAGGAATGGCTTGGTGATGTTCTTGCAGTAAAGAGTGAGTTCTTGCTCACTTAGTTTGTGCAAGATCTGGTTGTTTAAAAGTGTGTGGCAGCTCGGTGCGGTGGCTCACACCTGCAATCCCAGCACTTTGGAATAAGGTGGGCAGATCACTTGAGGTCAGGAGTTGGAGACCAGCCTGGCCAATATGGTGAAACCCTGTCTCTACTAAAAATACAGAAAAAAAAAAAAAAAAGACCCACAAAAACAACATCAACAACAATAACAACAACAAAAACTGGCTCGGCGAGGTAGCACACACCTGTTTTTCCAGCTACTCGAGGCTGAGGCAGGAGAATCACTTGAACCAGGAAGTGGAGGTTCTAGTAAGCTGGGATCATGCCATTGCACTCCAGTATGTACAACAAAAGCGAAAATCTGTCTCAAAAAAAAAAAAAATTGTAGAGATGGGGTCTCACCATGTTTCCCAGGCTGGCCTTAAACTCCTGGGCTCATGTGATCCTCTTTCTTTGACCTTCCAAAGTGCTGAGAATACATAGGATCAGTTTTAAAGGCATGTTAAAATAAAACCCTGTTACAGAAAGCGACAGATTAATATGTTGATTAAATTTTTTTTCAAAGTAGGGCTGTTCACCTGGTAATGTTATGATGTTAAAGCAAGTTTTCTAATTTTATTCGTTGATAGTTTTATGCCTTTTGAGGCATGTGAGCTTAAAAGTATATGTTCTAGGAGGACAGGCTCCTAACTTCTTTTAGTTTCTTTCACCATTTGCAAAAAGAGGATAATAATAGGCACCATGACAGATTGTTGGGAACTTAGAAACAATGACAATAAAGATTCTTGCTCACAGAAGGCACTCAATAAATGCCAACAGTGCCTAGCAAAGTGCCTTGATTGTAGTAGGTACTCAGTAAAATTGTTCCTGGCCTATGTGAGTCCTAAGTGCTTGGGCAATGAAGAAATCGAGAAGAACCAGGTTTCATACCAGAGTTGTTGCCTAAGGGGCAGAAACATGCCAGCTATCATCATTGTTTTTATTGTTACTGGCAATAAACATTTCTCCTGTGCTTTACGTGTACTGCCCAATAAACAAAATTAAACTCAAACTAATAACGCCTTCTTGGGAACATAATCTCTCATGTCTTGACATTGCTGATTGTCACGCATGAAACATTTCCATAATAACAAGCACTTTACAGGCATCTAGCTTATGAAGTAGAACATTAATTTGTATTGTTTATAAGAGCACTTAGGTTAGAGGAAGACAGATTATATTGAATCATGGCCAGCCCATTGCTCACCCTTGTCTGTGGTTGAGAGCTGAGCTTAACTAAACAGCATCTCCTTCCAGGCATAAAAAGGAACATTGAGTTTCCCTTGATTTGTTTTTAGGGAGGAGGCTGAAATTGTTGCTAGCATTTTTTTTTTAGTTCCAGTCAAGGAATGTTATTAGGCTCTTTCTAAAATAAAATAGCTATACTTTTGTTAGAAAGTAAACAGGAAGCCACTAATCAAAGTGAAAAACCGGGCTTACCAGATCATGTTGGTCCTTAGCAATTTGAGCCTCAGTTATTTTTTTTCTCTCTACATTAGCAAAAGTAATATTTCCTGCCTGTATTACAAGGCAATGCTGAGTAGAAGATTAAAAAATGTATGTGTGTGCATGTGTGTGTGTAGTTTCTAATTTGTAAAATTCACATCAATATTGTGATGACTGTCACTATTCCTCGAGCTCCTAGCCCATGATTCCTTTTAGCTCATGCAGTAAAGAATTAGACTGAATAACGTTTCATATGTTCACTCTTGGACAGTATGAAAAAGGACAATTGCTACTTCTTTTTCCTATTTCCCCAGTTCCTCAGTAGCTTGAGGAATGTCCTGAATCATAGATGAAGATTTTTCTAGAAAATGTGTGTGTGTGTTCAGGAGAGAACATCATTGAATGACCACCTATGGAATTCCATTCAATGATATTTAGCAAGTCCTCGGGATTTGCCTGGTCTCTTTTGGTTCAGAGGTTGTGGTCTGCCTTGGGAAGCACTGCGCAGCTTGAAGTGTGAACTTCAGCCATTAAACTTCCCAGGGCCTGGGTGGGAGAAACAAGATGCAAGAGCTAGAATGAATCAGTCATTTAACCTTACGTCCTTAGTTTCCTTATGTATAAAATGAGCTCTAAGGTTCATTTGGCTCTAAACTTTCATGCTCTGGTGATTTTGTCATGTTTGACTCTAGAGAAACTACTACACAACTTACCGTGATCTGCAATAATCCCGACTCTTGTAAAAGCCACATGTATATTAGAATGTTTTCAGACGGAAGTAAAGAAAACCATCCCAAAGTGGCTTAAACAATGAGGACATTTATTTCCCAACATGACTTGAAGTCCAGGCAGACAGTTCTCAGGTTGGTTCAGTGGCTTCTGGATGTGTTCGAGGACTGAGGCTCGTCCCATCTTTCCGGGCTATCATCTCTGGTGTTGTGGCTCAGACTTGCTTGGTGTCGTGGCTCGAACTTTCTTGGTGTCGTGGCTCAGACTTTCTTGGTGTCGTGGCTCGAACTTTCTTGGTGTTGTGGCTCGAACTTTCTTGGTGTCGTGGCTCAGACTTCCTTGGTGTCGTGGCTCGAACTTTCTTGATGTCATGGCTCAAACTTTCTTGGTGTCGTGGCTTGGACCTTAGGCTCATGCCCTCATATTTGCAGTTGACTACTCCTGACCTCACATATAGATGTGACTTTTATCCATCCAAGAAGAAACAGAGCATTTCATCTATCGCTCTTTTTATTAAGGAATTCAACCTTTCCTAGAAGTCCTGCTGATATGGATTGAATCTGTGTCCCCACCTGAATCTTATGTTAATTGTAATCCCCAATGTTGGAGGAGGGGCTGGGTGGGAGGCAATTGGATCATGGGAGTGGATTTCCCCCTTTGGTGCTGTCCTCATGATAGAGTTCTCATGATATGTGGTTGTTTGAAAGTGTGGAGGACCTCCCCCATCTTTCTTACTCCTGTTCCAGCCACGTGAGACATGCAAGCTTCCCTGTCACCTTCTGCCATGATTGTAAATTTCCTGAGGCCTCCTCAGCAATGCTTCCTATATAGCCTGTGGAACTGTGAGCCAATTAAACCTCTTTCCTCTATAAATTACCTGGTTTCAAGTATTTTTTATAGCAGTGCAAGAATGGGCTAATTCACCCCCCAGACTCTCAGCAGACTTCCTCCCTGGTTCATTGGCTAGGATTAGGGTTGCATCACATGCCCATGCTCTAGCTGCAACAGAAGCATGGATGGAGCCTTGGAAAGTGTCTAGTGTTTTCAGCTCTTCTGGGAGGAGGTGAGTTCTACAAGAAAGAAAGCTGGAAGTGGGGTGTGTATAGCTACAGAGTAGGCAATAAAAAAGATTTGTCACAAGTTAGGACATATCCAGCTTTATGTGTGGGTGGAAAATAAATGTATTTATACTTGTCAGCATTAGAATCCTCAATTTCATCTGTAAAATGACCAGATTGAAGTAGATATTCCTCGGTCTTACAGACCTAATGGAGGAAGCAGATCCATGTGCATAAAGAATGCAAAATGAGCTATTCATAGACCATGGGCCTATTTTTGCCTTTCCTGACAACACTATTTTTTTTTTAACTAAGAGCTCCTTCATTCTTTTGGAGTCCCCAATACTTCAGTGAATGATAGTGTTCCTGAGTTTCTATGAGCACATTAGAATTTTACACCTTCAAGGTTAACAGAGCCTGTTTTTATATGCTGATGGCTATAATCAAAGCACAGGATTACTTAAACTAACAAGCGAGGATCCATCCCAATAGAAATGTATACAGAACTTTAATCCATCATTTTGCTAATGGTCCTTTCCTGGTATATTCATCAGCCTCCGTTCCAGCTTTTGGCCTAATACATACACTGTGTTGTTTTATGACCTCTCCTCTGACTGTTAGTATAGGAAAGGAGATATTATGGCTCCCATTACACGGAGACGTAATGGAATGAGGGACTTGCTGGAGATTGCATTTTCCTATCATTGCGTAGGTCTTCTAACTGGACGAAAGCCAGTTTTACCTTCCATTCTCGGCCCAAGTCCTTCCTTTAGCATTTCCAATTTCTTTCTGTATTCAGAATGAATCTCATGTTCACATGGATATGCTTTGAGTTGGCAAACCAGCAACCTCCAAGTGGATGTCCTTGATATCATACTAAGAGAAGCAGACAAAATAGCCTGGCATAGCCCTTTGCCCGCACTGCTTTGTAACCAAGACAGAAACTAAAGCCCATTGGCTTTATCTGGACACTAATCCAGGTAAACATATAAGCACATGTATTTGTCCATAGGTGATATTTGTCCTGAAGAACAGTGAAGTTTAGTCTAACACTTGATTTCATGTTTTGATGTTTCTTTCTCTGCAATCTGATATTGTTGTAAGCATGAATATACTGGTGTGCTAGGGCCACCATAACAAAGTACCATAGACTGGGAGGTTTAAACAACAAGAATGTATTTTCTTATCATTCTGGAGGCTTGGCAGACCGAGATCAAGGTGTTGGCAGGGCTGGTTCCTTCTGAGGACTCTCTCCTTGGCTTGCAAATGGTGTCTTCTCTTTGTGTCTTCACATTGTCTTTCCTTGGTGTGTGCCTGTGTCCCAATCTCCTCTTCTTATAAAGACATGAGTCAGATCAGATGAAGGCCCAGTCTAATGACTTCACTGTAATGTAATTAATTCTGTACATTCAGAGTGAATGGGGATCAGGAATACAACATGTGAATTTTAGGGGGATGTGATTCAGCCCATAACAATGAAGTTGGTGGTTTACCCAGATGACAACAAGTTGGGGACAATTCTGAAAGGACAGGTGGACTAGATGAGCCATGTGGCACAGTCAGCTGCTGAGAAACTTTGCTATGCCTCCAAAGTCAATGCCCACGGCTGCCACATTCTTGGAAATAAAGGTAGCTTTAATAAAGATAAATCTGACATGGAGTTGTAAACGGCTGAAATGTGATAGATTTACATAGCCAGAGTTTCAGGATTTCAGAGATTTGGGACCTCTCGTGTACATACTTTCTTAAATGGCAGCTCCAGCCAGTAGCAGCTCTGAAGAGCAGCGGCTATATACTGCCAATCTAGAGAAAATGAGAAGGAAGACAAATGTAGGAGCTGCTACTGTGTGAAAGGAACTTGAAGCACCGGGGACTTGCTAACAGTTTCCCTGAGAGGCAGGCAGTGCCCGGGTCCCTAACTCTGTGGACTCTGTGAAATAGTCTAGAGGCAAGCACACAAAGCAAAGGCAAAAAAAGAAAAGGAAAGCAAAGAATGGAAACTGCAGATCTCTGCATTACAGAACAGAATGACACGTCGCCCAACATTTCACGAGGTTAGCCATCATCTTTCTTTACAAGTTATCCAGTTCCATTTGTTTGGGGTGTTTTCTTCCTTAACTCCCAGGGAAAAATAAATACGTCATTTTTTTTTTGGACTGTGGGTGGAATAAACTCTTTAGAAATTGATATGAGCATCCTCTTGGCTAGATTCCTGACACTCAACCAAGTAAAGGAACTCAGGCAGCTGCAGGACGAAGCTCCTCCCACATCTGTCGCTGTGGTTGGATGTGCAGGCTGAGAGCCTTAGATCTTAGCACCCTGCCTAGCACACAGTAGGCATTCAGCACATGCCTGCTAGACTGACGTGTCAGATCGTGTTTCTTTTCACCCACTAGTCATGAGTGTCGGAATAGCTGGCTATCAGCTGGAGCTGGGAGTAAATTCCAGGGCAAGTCTTAATGTTTCAGCGTTGTTGCCTGCAGCACTGTTCTGTATTGCCTCTTCCCACCACAAAATGTCTTTAGGTGGATTAAATAGGGTTATTAGCGGTAGTGGGGATAATCAAACCCAAGTTCTACCATACAGTTACTTTTGCATGGTGAGCTTCATTGAGACACATAGAGGTCAAATTACAAATGGCTGAGCTCACAGAGGCTTCAGTTTCTAGCTACAGCGGGAGAAAGCAGAGCTGGACACATTCCCGGTTTATAGGTTCTCATACAAAACCCAGCTGGCTGCCACAGCACGATCACAGACAAGGGAAGAGGACAAGGAGACGTCAGAGTTCAAACTCAGTTCCGGGAATTTTGTCTTGAGATTGTCTGCCTTTCTTTAATTTCAGAATTGAGATTCTTCCTGCCTGGGTCTATTACAATTGACTTTAAACTGGAGGAGATTAAAAAAAAGTTTCATAGAGTGAGCAAAAAAACAATGCATCTATTTATGGGCTAAGCTACTCTCCCTCCCCCATGCAGGCACAGGCAGACAGGGAACAATTTTTCTGGGGAAAGATTTTTCTTTCTTTTTTAAGGCAATGACAAACACTATTTACTAAAGTTAAAAAAAAAAAAAAAAAAAAAAGGAGCTGTGTCCTTACCACAAAATATCAACCCTGTAGATTACACTAAGTGAAGAGCCCGCATCTTATAAACATAACACACTGCATTACTCCACATTGAGTTATGATGTTTCATTGCAGGGAGCAGCAGAGTCTGAATCTATTAATGATTCATGCTTGCCTCGGAAGAACATAATGTATACTAATCAGACCCAACCAGGGGACAAGAGCACTTTAAATGCATTTGTCCAGTTAATAGTTTGACTTAATCTGGTATTTCATTGGGTCACCGACCTTTTCATTGTAGGTAATGTGCAGAGGAAAATGTATGGCTGACACCCTGGAGAATCGACAGAGGACTTCCTGGTTACCAAGCAACGTGCTACCTAAGCTTTGCCTCTGCATAATTCTGCCAATACTTCTTTCAGTTGATGAACTTAAGTGTAGCCCCGTGAGCTTGTGAGTGTGTGTGTGTACGTGTGTGTGTGTTTTGGGGAGCAGAGACACTACAGGCACAGAGTAGCTCATTTATACTGCTTTTTATAGGCATTAAGCAATAAGCTGACATAATAAACAGCCATGCCACAGTTAATACTCAATAAACAGTATGGTTTATAAGCAATTAGGGACCCAAATCTCAAAATAAGACAGTTCAGCAGAATGAGAGTATCCACTCTAACAAGGCTTAGTAGGATATGTGGCTTGTTAAAAGTGTCATAATTCTCCTTTAAAAAGCAATTAACAGTTTGGTATATTTTGGTCTGCCAGACACTGAGTTTCTTAATCAAATGTGAACACAATCAAAGAGCTGCTTCTCAGCTTTATGTAATGGACAGTCGAGTATGCAGAAAGCACAGCTGAAAATAAAAGGATGAATTGATGTTCTCTCCTGTTTGTTTATCAACCTGTGAGTCCATTGAAGACATCAAGATGAGTCAGATAAATGCATTTTGTCAGGTTTTCAAAGAAAGTCAGCCGGCTACTCTATTTTGCCAAGGTCTTTGTATTTCCTAGTAACTTCGTAGGTTAAAAAATATGTTTTCCAGCTCCTTTAAATTGCAGTAGGTGATTGGAGAAATAACGCACGTTTGCTTGTTTGTCTTTTATAACCACAGACACAAGCATCTGGTCTTTACTCTGTGCAGCTGCAGGAACATCACTGCCTCTTACTGGATTCGTTGCGAGGTATTTTACAACAGGATCCCAATGCCCAGTTGCAGATTTCCTTTACCTACCATATTGGAGGCCCAGCAACCCTATTTTAAAATATACTTTCAAGAGATATAAGCTTCCAACACTATGTACAAGGTGATGGGATGCTGGACAGAGACTGATGTATTTCCTTCTTCAGGGACTTAGCATCCAAGACAGATTTATAAACAACTACGTATTTCCTGTTAAAGCACGCTGAAATGAATGCACAGTAGATCAATACTATGGGCCTTCTAAAATCACTTATTTGACTCTCTTATCTACAAATTGAGTAGCTTTTAAAATTAAGAATGGAGAGAAATGTGCAGAGATGACAAAAACTTTAATGTGTACTTAGATAGTTGGAAGTGTCAAATTAAACCAAATTTAAAAATTGATCCCTCCTTCAGCTGTTCCCACCAGCGCCAGGCATTTGTGATGTTGTTCTAGGAAAGTATCTTCTGAAATTCCTGCACTTTATGGCATTCCCCCTTTCTATCCAGCTTAATGCATGGGTTGTAGAACATAAATGTATTCATATTTACCAGCATTAGAAGACTCAATTTCATCTGTAAAACGACCAAAGTGAAACAGATAATTTCTAGTATTTTTTCTCTCGCAACCCATGATTCAGCAAATCACTGAACTCTTAAAAATTTTCATAATGTATATGGAGGTTTAGGAAAGTGAAATCAGTATAGAAAAAATAATTAAGAAGTAATGTGGTCTGGAGGCTTCTTTGACAGACCACTATAAATATTCAGACTAAAAACCAAACTTCAAATGAACTGAAGTTTAGAATATCTTCTAAGCCAAACTTCTGGGACAATGAATTAATTTTTGTAGTCAGGATTGGGGGACTATTCAGAATGGGCTGAGAAAATTCTATTCTTCTTCCTACTGGGAATATTTAGAAGGTCACTATACCAACATCACACCAACCTCCATCTAGATGAGTATGAATAGTCTTCAAACCAATGGATGTTCATATATTTTATCCACCCCACCAGCATTTAAAAGGTGTGCTGCATGTTCCATGTGCCAGACATTATACTCTCTGGGGTGATTCTAATCACCCCTCCTCTCCCTTTAACCCCACTCTGCTGTACTCATTTTCCAATTCTGAACACGAGAGTTGAAGACCAACTCACAGATGTCTTAGCTTCCTAAGAGAGGATGCATGTAGGGCCTTAAGGACTTGTTCAGGAAGGCCAAAGTTCCTCTCTTCTTAGCAGAGTGTAGAGGATTAGCCAGAGTTTGAAGAAATATCTTGGTTTTTTGGAATTCAGTCCAAATAATGGAATGTGGCAGATGTGTCTTTCTTAAAACAGCTTCCTTAGGGATGTGCCTGTGTTTGCGGAATTCCACAGTTAGAAATGCATTCCTTTGACAGCAAGGTATGGCAGGGAGACTTCCACAAAGCCAAGCCATTACTGGCACTAAGCAAATCCAGTCCTTTTCAGTACCCCAAAGTGAAGAGAGCTATCGGGATAGTTCTCTTTGACTGAGTTACACTGGACCTGGGGAACTGGGTTAAATAGTACGTAAGAGAAGTTAGAACTTGAAAAGGGAGGGGGCAATGCCTAATGCAAATCACATCCATTTAACAATTGCTCTGGGATTTGTCTGCTAGCCAGGGACCACTTTTCAGAAAATGCAGGGTGGAGTTACGCAGCTTCTATGCACTCTCCTTCCTCTGCCTTCTTTCTTTCCAGCTAGTTTAGCCATAGCAGCACTGAATTCTCATTTGGGTGAATAGCAAGATTTATCGAAGTGAAAAGCACAGTAAATATTGACTGTGGCAGTGCGGAGGTCAATATTTACCTCAAGGGACAATAAATCCTCATATTCACTGAAACATAAAGTCAATATTTTGAGGGTGGTGTCAAATGCATCCTAAATGTGCTCACCAGAAATAGCTGGAAATATTTCTCTAATGAACATAGGTGTCTCAAGCTTTGCAGTTTTCCGTTTCTGTTCGTATTTTGAAGAGTAGAGGGATTGAGAGGTTGGAGAAATTGCATTGCTACTTTTTGTTTGTTTTTGAAAAGACAAAGATACAGCTTCCATCCAAAACACATCTGTCTTTTAATCATTGTTTTTGGAACACCTTAAAAACATTCGTGGGCTGGGACTTTCCCCGTCTATGTGACAAATGAGGAAGATGCTGCCGGTCTTTGGCCCGTCAATTGCTGCACACAGGGGAAGCAGGAGGGAAGAGCAAGGGATGGATTCATGTTTGCAACAGAGCTTTTCATTGCTTCAGCTGCCGAAGCCTATTTTATTCTCACAAGCAGTGATGTGCATTTACTTATTGATTTTCCATCCAATTCCTTTAAATGTAGCTTTCCTTCCACTGATTAATGATTAAGCCATTGAATAAAAAGCAATATCAGATAGTTTGTTAAAAGAAACCTTCCCCACTAGGCCATGTTTCATATAAATGGAATGTTATCGCTCCATTGGAGAAAGCGATGCGTTGACTCCTCCATGGGCTTCAGCTCTAAGGTAGCCACAGTTGCTGTTTTCTGACGCAGCTCTGCTCAGGGCTATTTAAGGGCTAGAGACACGGATCCAGCACAGACAAGAGCTGCAAGAGACAATAGCCACGTTTCTGCCCCTTGGTCCTGGGCAGAGGGGGTGGCCAGCTGCCCACGTTGCCCACAGAGTGGGTTTGCAGACTTTCTGGGAAGCAAATGCTTCTTCCCTAAAATGATTCCCTTGGTGCTCACTGATGTCCTGTAACATCATATTTCACAATCACTGATGAAGCTTTAAAAAGCAAACCCCACTGGCCACAAATTCATATTCAGTAGAAATGATTGACACTTTATTTCTTGCCTGAGCACAGATTTTGGTGGCGAAGAGATACAGTGGGTCCCCTCATTGCCCACCTGCAGGGAAACTGGGGAGGAATGCGTGGTGGAGAGAAAGGTACAGGAATGACAGTGCTAGAACTGCCACGTGCGCCCCACTTAGTTTGAGGAATTATTCTGCATCTGCCACTGTTTAAGAACATAGCATGGGTTATCGTGTCCACTTCACAGATTGGGGAATGCAGGCAGAGGAGGGAAGTAACCTGTTCAATGTAGGAAGGCTGAGTGGGGAGGTGGGATTCAACCCAGGCTATCTGCTAGTGTCATTCCAGGCTGTGAACAGGGTTGGAGCCCAATTGGTGTCATTTTCTTTCTTCTTTTCCTTCTTGTCTTTCCCCCAAGGCCCACCCTCATGCTTTAAATCTGGTGTGTTGGTGAAGGGATTTAGACTGCTTCTCTCTTGGTTTTTGTTCATTTCAGAATGGAGTGCAGCCTGATACTCCCTTTCAAACTTGGAGTGCTTTGGATGTATCCCGGGTAGGCAAAAGCTGCAGGGAGATGCTTAGGACTGAGTCAGGGCCCTGGTATCCTACCTACCAGGAAACTACTGTGCCCGAGATTCCCTTGCCTGCTAGATTTGGGAAGCTCTGTGGTGGGGCGTCTCAGCCTGGTATTGCTCTGTGACAAGCGGAAGAAGACTGTGGATGTAGCAATTAAACAGGACCAATTCAACATGCAATAAAACTCCATGCACAGCTCAGTTCCAAATTTCTACTTCCAGAAGAGGTCTTATGAGATTTCCTCTTCATGCCCATTCCTCTCAAGTGGTATTTAGCTTCCCCTCCTGAGTAAGAGTCCCCTCCATGTACCTTTCCAGGGGAGAAGCTGGCCCCATCCTTCCGTAATGACTTATAAGAGCAAAGCAAGGATAATCCCAGTGCCTTCTGTCAATTTACTGGGTACCAAAGGGAAAACCGTAAGCTTAGACTTTCAGATACAGAATGGAAATGTCATTAGTGCCATGAGAGTGCCACTGAGTGTTTTGCTCCCCTATTTACAAGGCTGCTACAGATGGAGATTGTCTCAGAGGAAAATTCTATGTTAAGAAACCTGTAGTGTGCAACTCCCAGACACGGTTATAATGTCCCGAGCTCTGTTTGAGGACTGGGGAGGATTTAAAAGCATTTGCTAGGACTTTCAGTGCAGGGATTTTTTCCTTTTATTTTGTGCCCCCAGGACACTTGTGATGCTGGTTTGCTGACATGCTAAGCACACGTCACACTTGCTTCGTGACTAAAATGAAAATAGACATAGAACCTTAAAAAGCAAGTTGCAACCCAAATATCCATCAACAGATGAATAAATAAACAAACTGTGGTATATACAGTGTAGTGGTTCCTCAAAAAATGAGAAATCGAATTACCGTATTGTCCTGCCATTCCACTTCGGAATATTTACGCAGAAGAACTAGAAGCAGGGACTTGAAGAGAGATTTGTTGACCCATGTTCATAGCAGCATTCATAATAGCCAATAAGCAGAAGCAACCCCAGTGGCTATTGACAGATAAATGGATAAAGGAAATTTGGTAACTTTCCTTGTAGAGGTCTTTCACCTCCTTGGTTAGGTATATTCCTGAGTATTTTTATTTTTATTTTATTGCAGCTCACATAAAAGGGTTTGAGTTCTTGATTTGATTTTCAGTTTGGTCACTGTTGGTGTATAGCAAAGCTACTGATTTGTGTATATTAATTTTGTATCCTGAAACTTGGCTGAATTCATTTATCAGTTCTAGGAGTATTTTGGGGGAGTCTTTAGGATTTTCTAGGTATATGATCATATCATCAGCAAACAGTGACAGTTTGACTTCTATTTTACTGATTTGGATGCCCTTTATTTCTTTCTCCTGTCTAGTTGCTCTGGCTAGGACTTCCAGTACTATGTTGAATAGAAGTGGTGGTGGTGGGGGGGGGTATCCTTTTCTTGTTCCAGTTTTCATAGGGAATGCTTTCAAATTATCCCTGTTCCATATAGTGTTGACTGTGGGCTTGTCATAGATGGCTTTTATTACATTGAGGCATGTTCCTTGTATGTTGATTTTGATGAGGGTTTTAATCATAAAAGGATGCTGGATTTTGTCAAATGCTTTTTCTGCATCTATTGAGATGATCATATGATTTTTAAAAATTCTGTTTATGTGGTGTATCGTATTTATTGACTTGCATATGTTAGCCCATCCTTGCATCCCTGGTATGAAACCCACTAGATCATGGCGAATTATCTTTTTGATATGCTGTTGGATTTGGTTTGCTAATATTTTACTGATGATTTTTACATCTATGTCTATCAGGGATATTGGTCTATAGTTTTCTTTTTTGTTATATTCTTTCCTAGTTTTGGTATTAGGGTGATGTTGACTTCTTTTTTATTATACACCATGGAATATTATTCAACCTTAATAACAAGGAAATTTTGTCACGTACACAAAAGGGATGCACTTTGAGGATGTTATGCTAAGTGAAATAAGCCTGGTACAAAGGTAAAAATGCAAACTGATTCCGGTCATACGCAGTCCCTCGAGCAGTCAAAATCCTGGGGGCAGAAGGTGAGCTGCTGTGTGTCAGGTGCTGTGGGGAAAGAGAATGAAGAGTTGTTGTTTAACAGGTAGAGAGTTTCAGTGTGGGAAGATGAAAAGGTTCTGGTGATCTGTTTCACAACAATGTGCATATACTCATGACTCCTGAACTATGTATTTAAAAGTGGTTATGATTGTAAATTGTGTTATGCATTTTTTACTACAATAAAAAATATTAGGCCAGGCCTGGTGGCTCACCCCCGTAATCCCACCACTTTGGGAGGCCGAGGCGGGTGGATCATGAGATCAGGAGATTGAGACCATCCTGGCTAACACGGTGAAACCCCATCTCTACTAAAAATACAAAAAATTAGCCAGGCGTGGCGGTGGGCACCTATAGTCCCAGCTTCTCGGGAGGCTGAGGCAGGAGAATGGCGTGAACCCTGGAGGCGGAGCTTGCAATGAGCCGAGATTGCGCCACCGCACTCCAGCCTGGGCGACAGAGCGAGACTCCGTCTCAAAAAATATGTCATAATAAAATAAATAAAAAAAAATTAAATTGTGGATTCACTTCTCATTAAGAAAAGAAGATGCTATCAAAATACTCAGCACTGGAGGGAGAAGCACATAGGAGGCAGGAAAAGTATGTTTATGGAGTGGCTTCTATATTGCAGAGGTCAGGATGGGGTAAAACTTAGAAAGCCAATAAGCTTTCTTGGCTGCACATGCTTCCCAGACACAGAAATGAAACTGTGAGATGAATGAGCCAATTGTTTTTAAACCCACAAGATAGAAGCCTTGTGAGGTGAGCTTTGGTGGGCCCTTACTATTGAGTATACTTGGCCCGTGTAAACCCTCATATAGGCACTGCCTCATTCAATCCCCAACTTCAGGATTTCAGCATGATCATCACGACCATTTAGAGACAGATCAGGAAATTAAGACCCAGCAAGTGAGGTTAAGTAACTTGCCACCCAGCTGGTGACTACAGGCCCACATCCCAAACCCAAGTTTTCATCATGATTATTTACTGCACCATTAACTGCCCCTTGAAAGGTTAACTTCGGTTAATCAGACTCCTTGGGCATGCCTGCTTGTTCAGCAACTCCAAGGCCATCTATCCTGCTCTCAGCCCACGTTTGTTTCCCAAATGAACATTTGAGAAATGTTCGAAGATAGAAAAAGAGGCTTCATTGAGTGCCTCAGGAAATAAAATACAGCAGACTTCTGACATATCCCTGGCATGACTGATTCCTAACAATCTTGTAATAATTAGTAATATTCCAAGTCACCTGTTGGAAGCTCTGTTCTAGAATTCCTTTAGAGGACATCACACTGAGCAGTTTACCTTTCCTAAAGCTCACCTTTGCTTCTTTCCTCAAGGCTGGGATAACGTTTGTCTGCCATGTCTTCTGTTCCCCTCCAATTCTCTCCCTCATTATGGCAATACTTTTGAGACCAAATCCGTGAGCTTATTTCCAAACTTCAGCTCCTCATGAAAGGTGCTTTGTGATTTGGATTCTGTGAAAGAGAATAGCGTGTATATTTCCTCCTACACTGAACCATCTCTCCTTTGGAATAATGCTTGTGCATTTTCCTGAGTGAAAACCAAGAAGTTAGAAGTCGAGGAGTTCTACCATCTTTTAATCACTTGTTGACATTGCCTTAATTCTTTAGCAATGGGCCTATTTATTGCTGGTCAGTTTTATTTCTCAACATTTATTTTCTTAAAATATGACTTTTTTTTCTTTTTTCTTGGCATTTTTCATGAAACAATTTCTTTCTGGCCCATAGCCTCTTGGGCACTGCTCTTAGAAGTTGATGCTATGCTGTGTATTCTTAGTGGAGTGGTTATGAGTGAGCTAGTATCACTGCGTTGAAATTCTGAGCAAGGAAGCTGTTAGCAAAGTAGATCGAGAGTTATAAACTCTGAATAGTAAAGTCAATATAGAATGATGTTCTGATGAGTGTCACTACTGAGAAGTATCTCGGTGCTAGTTTTTGAGTTTGGATTTGGAGAGCATCTGTTTCTCCAGCTGCCTAAGTGAACAGTCCCAGCAACAAACTTAACCAGATCTGCTGAGTTGTGACTTTGGCTTGGTCACTGCACTGGTCCATGAAGTCCTTGACTGGAAATCGAGAAATCTGATGGTAAGATAATAACGCAATGTAGTAATTAGTGTTCATATGTGAACGGGTGAAGCATTACAAAATCAGACTATACACCTCAGAGTATTTTAGAAAGTAATCACAGTGCTATTATGTAGAAAGACGGAAGTCATAGAGGATAATAAATCCTAATCAATGAATGGTCACTTGACTCTCAGTGAAACTCCCAGAGCAGTAACACTGGTATAAGCAGAGAAGTCAATATTGCTGCCAAACTTAGTTGACACTTAACCAAAACTCTATGGAGAGAAAAAAAAAAAGCAAGCAAACAACTATTAGCTCTAGCAGAGGAACAAATGTGGAAACAGAGAAATCATAGAAAAACTTACTCTTTGACACAATGACTGCACAGAAACGCTAGCTTGATGTGCTGGGAAGAAGAGGCACTTCTTCCAGATTATTATTCAGATGGCAGCACCACCAGGTGATATGTATTAGGAGATCATTTTTAATTCCAATACTAAATGATCATACTTGACTTATTAATTGAGCCTATTGTGTTATAATGAATCTATTGCAAATTCACTTGAGTAATAAATAAACTAATGATTAATATGATCAATAGCTATAGCATGGCATCATTTCAGAAGAGAATCACTCTTACACTATTTTATTTTATTTTCATGGAGGTTATATGTACATAGTGAAGGCATCAATTCTTGCTGTTCTGAAAGTTTCCTATTGAGTAACAACCGGTCTTAGGTTGGGCTTCCCCGGAAGCAGACCCTCAAACAAGAATCAGAGTACAAATGGCTTCTTTCTTTGGGAAGTGATTCCAGGAAGCACGGATATGGAGGTGGGAAAGGGAGAAAGGAAGGAAGGGAGTCAATGTGGGGAACATTAATGAGCAGATAATAGCAGACAGCACTGGGAGATGGTGTAGGATGAATCTCAGAGTTGACCTACCCAAGGGATGGGTGAGTTGGACTGTCTATTTCCAGTTCCTGTCCATGGCTTGTCTGAGGGTTACTGAGAGTGGGAATCACTCATTCTGCCCATGTGCAGGCTGAGCCTAGCTAGAGACAGCACTCAGGGGAAGAGTCTCAGTGACTTGCAGAAGCAAGTGACCAGCATGTACAGGACAGGTGAGGCCAAGGCGATGTGGGTGGACACTGGCAGCATCTGAGACACGGCTGCACCTGCCTTCTTCCTTCTCATCCCTGTTTTCCCAGAGAAAGCTAATTCCAAGGTTTTAGTTTTTCTGCTATTTGCCTTTGTATTTCCAAATCATATACTTGTACTGCTGCGTATTAATTGATCAATCTTAGATAATATCTATCAACTTAACATGTTTTAAAATTTGGGGATTTACCTCTTTTTCATTTCCACCAGCCCCTCTTTCTTTCTTCTTCCCTTGTCTTCTCAGTAGTGTCATACATCAAATTTGGGCCACATCCACCAATTAGATAATGCTATGTAATGATTTTTACTAATGGGTCAAGTCATAGAAATTGATTCCATTTTCTGTTTCACACTATGTTTTTGTTATTCTTGGAATTAATAATTGCCTCATTTTCTTCCATTTGCTTAGTTTTATATGTACTTATCACTAACTCTTTCCAGATGTTTTAACACATTTGGCATACAACTACTAATAATCTTGCCAAGAGCTCGAACGCAATGCCAAGCAGTCCATCAGGTCAGTTCTGCCGTCCAGTTCTCCACCTGCTCCACACCTCCTCAGAGGAATGTCCTCCAAGCTTCCCCTTCCTCTGTCCCAGTTTGTTCTCTAAGACTGGCATGAAGCTGAGTGCCTGCGGCTTCCCTGTACTGCCTTCCTGGGGTCCTGTTCCCTCTATCCCACACTTTTCTCTTCTGGGTTTAGTCCCCAGTTGATGCGGTTGAGGAAGAATGCAGCTTTCTTGAGAGAGCCTGCAACGCAGATGTGCACCCAGGAGCCAGGCAGTGTCTTCACAGAGATGTTCTTCTGCCTAGCTGCAGGTATCTGGGAGCAATGGGAGGGACCCAGGCTGCAGTCCTAAAGTTCAAGGTGGAGATTTCATTTAATCCTTCTGTTTTCAGCCTTGTGTCTCATGCTGCCTTCTCTGCTTAATGCCCCTGAGTCCAGAGGATCTTAGTTTCAATGTATTCAGAGAGTAACTCTTGTCTCCCACTGGCGAGAGGAGCTGTGTGGCTGCCTGGCTGTAAGGGTTGAGATGAGCAACACTGAGGAGTGTCCAATGGTCCTATGTGTAGATGAGAAACAAGTCTTACTGTTTTCAGCCATGTGCTTAACTTCAATCTTCCCTCTTAGAACCACCCCCTCATCAGTTCTGTAAGGAAAAATGTGTTACCTCTCATAAGTAAGTCTCCATTGCCAGAATCTCTCTGTATTGCCACACCCCCGCTGTTCCTCCATCCACTCTGTCTTCCAAAAACACATGGACCTTTCTCATTCCCAGTTATACCTGTTAATGTTCTCCTTTTACCCAGGAATTCATGGCATTATTGTTTCTTTCCTTCCATTCTGGTGGAGCAGTTGGGCCAAGAGCAGAGCACACATAACCATTCCCGTATGTCCACATGGACTTTTCACATACTTCTGAAATGTCTGGATACAAGATCATTGTTCTGTGTTTGGTTGTGACCATAATAGTAGATGGTGCATCAAGAGTTATCTAGAATGAAGTAATTAAAAGTAATGGAAAAACCATGATTACTTTTGCACCAAGCTAATAAGATAAAGCTAATGTCATTTGATTGTGGGTTCAGCTGGGCACAATATGCCCCATAACTTGCCTAGGATTGTTGGGAGGTCGGCAGGACAGCACGTTTGGAGCGCTGCCCAGGGGAAAAACAGGGCTGCTTCTCCCTACAGGGGATGAAGGGAAACCCTTTAGGCCACTACACAACAGTTCTGCTCAGTGTTCTAGAAGAAGGCCAGAGGGCTTGTCTGATCTACCTTATACCTGCTGTTCTTAAGGGACATCATGTTGGTGGTTGGATGTGTGTTGGCTTGGGCTTCCTTTTATCTTGTATCTTGCAAGCTTTATTTCATGGAGGTTCACACCTGACCCAATTTTACCTTGCTTTTTTTTTTTTGGGCAGTTTTTTTCTAGTTTGATCTGGTGCATCATACTCAAAATTGCTGCTCTGCACTTCTTCCGAGCTACACTTTTTTCTTCAACTTTTCCTAAGCCGGATTCCCACTAGTTCTTTGCAATGACTTAGGACTGGACTGGACTGGATTGAACTAGGAGTAGCAGGGTTGCAATCTGGTACCTGCTTGCTGGCATTCTCACTACCAGAAATCACAGCATCGTCTTTGTTTCTCTCATGCCACCTGCCCTCCGGTGTATTCCTTTGCCTAAAGTGAGATATAACTTAAGTACAGTGAAATGTACAGATCTCAAGTGTACAGTTCAGTGTTTTGGCAGTGTTCACACCCACGTAACTGATGCTTCCAAGTTACAAGAAATATCCAGGGATATTTCTTATGATCCTTCCCAGGCACTACACTCTGTTCTCACCTAGGAAACCACTCTTCTGTTTTTTTTCTCCACAGTTTAGTTTTGTGTGTCCTAGAACTTCATGTGAATTAGAAGCATGCGTAATATCTTCTTTCATGTTTGTCTTCTTTTACTTATCACAATGTCTGTGAGAATCAACTTTGGTGTTATGTATGCGTAAGAATGATTCATTTTCTTTTTTTTTAACCAAGGAGTATTCCACTGCCACAATTTTAAATTTCCATTAACTTTTTGATGGCATTTCCTTTGTTGCCATTTTGGGGTCTTGTCAATAAACACCAATAAATACCATATACATATGGGGTTTGTGGACATAGGTTTTCATTTCTATTGCATAAAAACCTAGGAATAGAAATTGTGGGTTATCATCATTCTCAGCAAACTATCGCAAGAACAGAAAACCAAACACCGCATGTTCTCATTCATAGGTGGGAACTGAACAATGAGATCACTTGGACTCAGGAAGGGGAACATCACACACCGGGGCCTATCATGGGGAGGGGGGAGGGACTGCACTGGGAGTTATACCTGATGTAAATGACGAGTTGATGGGTGCTGACAAGTTGATGGGTGCAGCACACCAACATGGCACAAGTATACATATGTAACAAACATGCACGTTATGTACATGTACTCTAGAACTTAAAGTATAATAATAATAAAAAAATTTAAAAAAAGAAATTGTGGGTTATAGGGTAGGTTGTTGATAAACTCTAAAGAAAAAGAGGAAATAATTGTACAATTCTACATTTCTACCAGCAACATATGAGAATCCTGGTGCTTCACACCCTTGCCAACATTGGGTTGGATGGTCCATCTTTTTAATTTTAGATGTTCGAGTGACAGTGTGGTATCATCTCATTGTCATTTTAACTTGCATTTTCTTAATGATTTTGGCCATTTTTATATCTTTCTTTTTAAATTGTATGTCCAAGATTTTGCCATGTTTTGATTAGCTTCTTCTTTCTTTTTATCATTGACTTCTAGACATTCTTATATACTCAGGATACAAGGCTTTGCCAGATTTATGTATGGCAAATATTTTCTCCCAGTTTATGGCTTGCCTGTTTATTTTCTTAATGGTGAATTTTTCTGAGCAAAAGTTTTAAATTTTGATACAAAACAGCTATTTTAAAATGTTTGCTTGCTAATTCCAACATTAATATAATCTCTGGGTCTGTTTCCGTTGACTATATTTTCTTTTGGAGTAGGTCAAATTTTCCTGATTCTCTGCGTGTCTTAGTCATTTAAAAAACTATTAGATGCTGTACGTTGTAGATCACACATTGTAGAGTATGGATTTTACTTTGTTTCTTTGAAAGATATTGAGTTTTCTTCTGACAGTTGATTCTGTCAAACATTTATTTTAGGCTTTGTTAGGTTGGGTCTAGAACTGATGGTAGTCTAGGGCTAAAACATATCTATTCCTGAGATGTGATTTTGTTCCTTGGATGTTCAGTGTGGTGTCTCCATTATGAGTGGTTGGAGCTGCAACATCTCCCAGCACTGCGTCATTAATTCCATTCAGTTCACAACCCCTTTCCTAGTAGCTGTTTCCTAATAGGTCTTACAGAGTTTTCTCCAGCACATACGCAGCTTTATATCTGGCCAAAGACACAAGGAGAAATGTTATGCAGATTTCCAGAACTCCCTTTCTACACAGCTCCCTTCTGACACTCTGCCCCATATATTCCACCTGCCTTAAAAGACTCCAACTCCAATCTTTGTTTCCTTTACCCAGTGAGAATGTTGCTCCTTTATGTGTGTGTGTGTGTGTGTGTGTGTGTGTGTGTGTGTGTGTGTGTGTGTGCGCGCGCGCGCACGCGCACGCTATGGTTTGGAAAGTGCCTAGGGGCATGAAGCTGGGGTGAATTTGGAACTCACGGGTAGGTTCTCCTCTTCTCAGAATGACAGCCTATGAAGTCAGTGGTCCAGTCCCTGTAAATAATTTTATTTCTACATTGTATAGTTATTTACAGTAGGAGGATCAGTCCTACATCTATTCTTCAAACATAGATAAATCTGGATGTCTCTTCCCTTTGCTTTTATCAAGGACAGTGATCTTGACCATTTTGTGGGCTTCTCTTGCCTTCTGCTGAGAGGCAATCCCATGACATTTTGAGAACAGGGTGGTTGGAGAAGCATCGGTGGTTCTAACCCTTGCTGTCTGGGGACTGGGTGGGAGTTAAGTTTGATACTACCTAAGTTATTGGGTGAAAAAAACCACAGTGCTTCCATCAGTTATTCAAACAAAGACAATGATAACGTTCTGTGTAACTGTCATAATGGAAAAAATAGACTCTTGATGCTCGAAAGCAATTTAAATGTATATTTTGTTGTATTGAGTTAAACATAAGAAAAGTAAAAAAAAATGAGACAAAGATAAATTCTTTTCTTTTTCCTCTGAATATGTACCAAACATATATCTGTGTTTGTAATGTTTATTATTCTGATATTTGATGGATTACTCTCCTTCCACTTTTTTTCCATAATTTTGTCTGTCATTGCATGGATATTATTTTTTATAGTATTTTAGTTTTATTCTCTACAATTTCATGAACAGAGATTGAACCCCAGCAGAGGGCCATGGAATGCCCTGCCTACAGTTTTGTGATATGCAGGTATTGATGGGGGACCTGAAACCTGAAGTGAGACAGCTGGCTCAGTGTGTCATGCACCTTACACCCACAACTTCATCCTATTTGGCCATCACTGGTTTGTAAGACACACTTCTCATTCTCCTGGGTTTTTGTTGTTGTTTTTTTTTTAATTTCAGAAGCAGACGGAAGAGGTGGATATTATTACACATATACTTTATCTGTTTAATGCACTTAAAGTCCTCTCCACCTTGAGACTTGAATCTAGACAGTTAAATTTTTGTGCAGTTGGGCAAGCCCAAGTAGGAAAGTGCAAAAGTGAAAATTCATGAAATAGTGATGGAGAAGCTGCATCTATGAATCTGTAATCAGTATCTATTGAGGACTCCTGGAAAATGCAAGCTTAAAAAAAGAACTCGTCCTCCTTTCTAACAACTTCCAGCAAAATCTTGTCGCTGAGTCTTGTTAATGTATGGAAACCTTATCAGAGAAGTTACACAGGTTTGCGTTATAGAAATAGATATCCTAGATTCATATTATTGAAACTATAAAAGGTATGGCTATCCCCCACTCTTTTCTTTTGCATGTTAACAAGACACAAATTATACCATTCTGTACTTCTTACCACGTCTACTCTGGAGTCTCTGATATTTCATGGATTGACTATTTTTGATCTCTCAACATGCATTGTTATTTTACCTTAACAAAACCTCCTAGAGCCCCTTATTCATCCCCCATTACCTTACCCTTCACCTCATTGGTCTGTCATTGCTTCTTAAATGAATCAGTGGAATAATCTCAATGTCCAGGAACCAGTCTACACTGCATACTTCTACAAATTATTTTTTTTCAAAATACCTGATACTTCACAAAATGCCTAGCTTCTCTCCTATTTTCCATTCTTCGGTAAATAGCAATGTCAAACTTTTGGTTGCTAAGGTTGAAAACCTGGGAGTCATGTAAGATGATTCCTCTTTCCCTCCATATCCAATTCATCAGCAAATCCTGTTAACTCTCTTCATAAATATAGCCAGAATCTAACCCCATCTCACCTCCTCCACCAATATCACTTTAGTCCAAGTCAACCTTCTCATATCTGGTCTGTTGCAGGATCCTCACTGGGTGATCTCATTCCCCTCTTGCTACCTGCTGACTATACTTTTTATAGCCGCCAGAAAGGTCCTTCTAAGATGTCGATGTGGTGCTCAAAAACCTCCAGTGATTTTCCATCTCACTCAGAGTAAATGCCAAAGTCCTTATAATGGTCACATAATCCTTCAGTCCTTCACATTCTGTGCCCCCATCTCCTGCTGGCCTTGGCTCTGGCCACAACAGTCCAACCTTCAGCTCCTCTGGCACGCCTGCATGTCCCCACCTCAGGGCCTCTGCAGTCACCATTCCCGGATATTTTCATTTTAGATGGCCATTGGTCTTGCTCCTTCTCTTCATGCTAGGATCTGCTCAGAGAATCTCTCCATGCCCTTCCCCTGTTTAAAACAGTCTTCCTCCCTCTTCCCTTACTCTGCTTTACTTTTTTCCATAGCACTTATTATTCTGACTTATTTTACACACACACACACATACACACACACACAATTTACTTGCATATCTTTTGTCTCCTCTCACCAAAATTTAAGCTTGCATGGAGAAGCAGTTTATCGGTAATGTTTACTACCATGTCCCCAGCATCTAGACTAGCTCTGCACACATGGTAGGCATATATGTGATAAATGAATTAATGAACTGATTTTTTCAGTATGTTGCTTTTTCTATGCCACATCCCAGATAGGAGGTGCTGCAGCTCATCAAAGCCTTGCCCCATAGTTTCATGGGTTTGCCTGCTCTCTGGGGCTTTGTGAGCAAGCCTCTTTTTACCTGCCCACCTTATTTCCCACTTTCAGAATCTTCTGGTCTGGTCACTCAGGCCAGGCTCCTCCCCGGCCAACACACTGCCTTGACCAACACGGACACTTCTGAATACAGAAGTCACCTTGTCAAATATTTTCTTCCGTTTTAAGGTTCCTAAAAAATTAAACATAAAACTCTCCAATCATTCAGCAATCCCATTTCTGGGTATATATCTAAAAGAATTAAAATATTTGTAAACCTGTGTTTATTGCAGCAGTATTTGCAGTAGCCAAGATGTGGAAGCAGGCTAAGTGTTCATTGAAGGATAAATGAATAAAGAAATGTGTTCTGTACGTACAATGGAATATTATTTTGCCTTAAAAAAGAAGGAAATCCCATTATATGCTACAATATGAATGAAGCTTGAGGACATTATGCTAAGGGGATTAAGCCAGACACAAAAGAACAAATTCTACGTGATTCCACTTACATGAGGTCCCTAGAGTAGTCAAAATCATAGAGACAGAAAGTAAAATGATGGGCAGGGGCTGGGAGTAGGGAAAATGAGAGTGGTTCTTAATGGGTGCAGAGTTTCAGTTTTGCAAGATGAAAAAGTTCTGGAGATCTGTTATATAACAAGGTACATATACTTGACACTACTGTATGATGCATTTCAGAGTGATTGAGAGGGTACATTGTATGTTGTCTACTTTTTTTACCACAATTAAGAAAAAATGTTGGCTGGGCACGGTGGCTCACGCCTGTAATCCCAGCACTTTGGGAGGCCGAGGTGGGTGGATCATGAGGTCAGGAGATCGAGGCCATCCTGGCTAACACGGTGAAATCCCGTCTCCACTAAAAAAAATACAAAAAATTAGCTGGACGTAGTGGCAGGTGCCTGTAGTACCAGCTACTTGGGAGGCTGAGGCAGGAGAATGGCGTGAACCCGGAAGGTGGAGCTTGCAGTGAGCCGAGATTGTGCCACTGCGCTACAGCCTGGGTAACAGAGCGAGACTCCGTCTCAAAAATAATAATAGTAAAATAAAATGAAACCTTAAGTCCACACAAAACAACAACCAAAAAAACAATGTCCTCCAGGGTTGATACATACTAACCTAACTAATCGTACATAAAAATATAAATCAGAAAGTCAGTTCATTGATAATGAGATAAATATTGAAACATTTCATCTGCTTGTGTTCACCAGATTTCTGGCTTGCAGGTGGAGTATTTTCTACCATTATCCAATTGTGGTTATGTTGTCAAACCAAGGTTCCCATCCTTTATGTCAGCCGTCCTCAACCTTTTTGGCACCAGGGACTGGATACGTGGAAGATAAGTTTTCCATGGACCAGGGAAGGGCGATGGTTTTGAGATGATTCAAGTGCATTATATTTATTGTGCACTTTTTTTTTCTTTCTGAGATGGAGTTTCACTCTCGCTGCCCAAGCTGAGTGCAATGGCACAATCTCGGCTCACTGCAACCTCAACCTCCCGGGTTCAAGCAATTCTCCTGCCTCAGCCTCCCAAGTAGCTAGGATTACAGGCACGCACCACTGCGCCTGGCTGATTTTTTGTATTTTTAATAGGAGCGAGGTTTCACTACATGTTGGCCAAGCTTGTCTCGAACTCCTGACCTCAGGTGATCTACCCGCCTCAGCCTCCCAAAGTGCTGGGATTACAAGCATGAGCCACCACGCCTGGCCACTTTATTTCTATGTATGTATGTATGTATTTATTTATTTATTTATTTATTTATTTATTTATTTATTTTGAGACGGAGTCTCGCTTGTTTGTTTGTTTATTTATTTATTTATTTATTTATTTATTTATTTATTTTGAGACGGAGTCTCGCTCTGTCCGCCAGGCTGGAGTGCAGTGGCGCGATCTCGGCTCACTGCAAGCTCTGCCTCCCGGGTTCACACCATTCTTCTGCCTCAGCCTCCTGAGTAGCTGGGACTACAGGCGCTGCCACCACGCCCGGCTAAGTTTTTGTGGTTTTAGTAGAGACGGGGTTTCACCATGGTCTCGATCTCCTGACCTTGTGATCTGCCCACCTCGGCCTCCCAAAGTGCTGGGATTACAGGCCTGGCCACTTTATTTCTATTATTATTATTATTATTATTATTATTATTATTATACAACTATCTACATGGGTGGTATAATTATTTCATTATATATTACAATGTAATAACAATATATTACAACAATATCTGTTGTAATAACTGTTATAACTTATGTAGAATCAGTGGGAGCCCAAGCTTGTTTTCCTGCAACTAGACAGTCCCATCTGGGGGCGATGGGAGACAGTGTCAGGTCATCAGGCATTAGATTCTCATAAGGAATATACAACCTAGATCCCTTAAATGCGCAGTTCACAATAGGGCTCGCACTCCTGTGAGAATATAATGCCGTGGCTGATCTGACAGGAGGCTGAGCTCAGGCAGTAATGCCAGTGATGGGGGGGTGGCTGTAAATACAGATGAAGCTTCGCTTCCCCACCTCTCACCTGATGCGCAGCATGTTTCCTAACAGGCCACAGAGCAGTACCCATCCATGGCCCTGGAGTTAGGGACCCCTGCAATAAAACTTAGAAGGAAGCAGCAGGCTGCGTGATCTCAGTGAGGGAGACAGACAAGCCCAAGAAACCCTCATTTACCACCTTTCCAGCTTACATAACACTTTGCTGTGTCTGGTTGCTTTGCAGCCCCAAAAGGGACAGTGTTTTCCTTTGTAGCAGCCAGTCAACTCTTACCCTATCCTATGTTTCTAGGGAATAAATACTGATTTTTAATGCGTGTGTAGTAAAAATATTAAATATACATACACTCATGCTATGACTGTGGGCCATATTTTTTCTTCCAGAAATGGCACAAAATAAATAATTCATGTCACTGAGAAGTTAACTATAAGCATAGCATTACATTTTCTGATTTTTAAGTTCAACAACATTGGAATATTTGGTGATAATGAATTATTAAAGGTGGCTTGGTCAGAAAATGTCAGTGCCTCTTTCCTGAAGTGACATTATTTCTATTCCAAAGAGGATTGCTCAAATTGCTGGAAGAACAGTGAGAGTTAGGAAAAACATCATTTAATTTTGTTAATGTCAAAAGTTTCTTAAAGTTCAAGTGGTTGATTTCTAAATAGGTGTTTATGCAGAAGTGTTCAAATATTTGCAAGAATAAAACAAGCATAGCAATTGCAAAGGGAATTGAGAGATGTATAGACGGTTTGGGAGGAAATATTTGTTTCTAAAGCAACTTGTTATTAAAGGGAAGGACCAGTGAAAAATTTAGCACAGTTAACACTAACATAGCATTGAGGATGTCAAGGATAGTTGCAAATTTAGTGTCCTGAAGATTTTTTTTTTTTTTTGGAGACAGGGTGTTTCTCTGTTGCCCAGGCTGGAATACAATGGTGCGATCTCAGCTCAGCTCACTGCAACCTCCGCCTCCCCGGCTCGAGCGATCCTCCCACCTCAGCTTCTTTAGGAGCTGGAACTACAGGTGTGCTCCACCATGCCTGGCTAATTTTTTTACTTTTTGTAGAGATGGGGTTTCGCCATGTTTCCCATTCCCTTCTATGTGTGATACCCTTGCGAGAACTCACTGATACTCTCTGCACATCTGCATTCTTTTTGTCAGCTCCATACTTCTTCTCTCTGACGCTACAGCTCACCAGAAATGTCATGAGACCTACAAGATAAATGCTCCGAAAGGTTCCCAGAAGAGAAGACGGAGTGCATCGATCTGAAGAGGCTCAGTCTTCTAAAGTGGTTGTGATTGTTACGCACCAAGAAGAAGCAGCCAGATCTCCACCTCGTATTACAATATCCCCACATTCCCCACACACCGTCCAAGGCTAAGTCTGACTCATGAGCCGAAGTCCTTCCTTTCAAAATGATACTGAATTGATGGTTCTCCAGTAAACCAAGATAAGAAAACAAAATCTAAGCTTTTTCTTAGACTCCTGTGAAGAGAAAGACTGTCTACAAAATATTCATCTTAGGACTGTTTGTATTATAGATAGAAATGCTGACAACCAGGGTAGGAAGCTCAAGAAAGCAAGGTGGGTGTGAAGGTCAGGAATGAAGAGGACGTGGTGTTGGCTGATGATAATAGGCTTGTGGAATTTCCAGGGGCACCCTGATGAGGTAGTGAGAGCTGCTTCCATCTGGGCTGCAAACCGGGTCCTAACAGTGACCCACCACCACTCCCTGGTCAAGCTACTTAAGCCATAGTACTAATGTTCCTGTCTATAAGTGTGAATAATAACACCCACCTCATGGGATGTGTGTGTTTAGTATTTGAAATGCTTTGTCATACAGATAGGAGTAGGCCGACACTGACATGAGAGATTCTTGTAGAAAGAAGGTAGAGATCTCGAACTCCTGACCTCAGGTGATCCACTTGCCTTGGTCTCCCAAAGTCCTGGCATTACAGATGTGAGGTTCAGCACTTTGGGAGGTCGAGGCGGGTGGATCACCTGAGGTCAGGGGTTCAAGACCAGCCTGGCCAACATGACAAAACCCCGTCTCTATTAAAAATACAAAAAAATTGGCCAGGCATGGTGGTGCACATCTGTAATCCCAGCTACTCAGGAGGCTGAGGCAGGAGAATCACTCAAACCTGGGAGGTGGAGGTTGCAGTGAGCCAAGATTGTGCCACTGCACTCCAGCCTGGGCAACAGAGTGAGACTCATCTCAAACAAACAAGAAAGAAGGTAAAGAGATGATGTCAGCAGCATCTACTCCAGCACAAGAAGGATTCTGCATCCCCCTCCCTCAAAAAATATCCAACCTACTATTCAATGAGCTGCTGATTCTTTAGTGATAAAACTGGTCGATCAGTGTTTTCTCTCTCTGAGACATCTTTGATCCCTCTTTTATTTTTGCTTTGACCTGTTCTAATTGTGCAGAAACTGTTTTTGGAATCTAATGTGCACCATGCATCATGCTGGGTGCTGGGGGCATGATGTCTAAAGATACAGTTTTGCCTCTCAAGCTGGCAGGAAAGTAACTAGACAAATTGTGCCATGTGTTTCTTCTGCCCAGCAAAAAATATATAAAAAATAGTTTCCCAAAGTCTGTTTGGTTTTTAATTCAGGGGCCTTAGTTTGTCTCTTTATCAATGTATTCATTGATTTTCAATTTTTATTGTGATAGAATACACAACATAACATTTTTTTTTTTTGAGATGGAGTTTTGTCCAGGCTGGAGTATAATGGTGTGATCTCTGCTCACTGCAACCTCTGCCTCCCGGGTTCAAGCAATTCTTCTGCTTCAGTCTCCCAAGTAGCTGGGATTACAGGTGCCTGCCACCATGCCTGGCTAATATATATATGTGTGTGTGTGTGTGTGTGTATATATATATATTTGTATTTTGAGTAGAGATGGGGTTTCACCCTGTTGGCCAGGCTGGTCTCGAACTCCTGGCCTCAGGTGATCCACCCGCCTCGGCCTCCCAGAGTGCCGGGATTATAGGCGTGAGCCACGGCGCCCAACCAACATTTACCATCTTAACCATTCATAAGTGTGTAGTTTAGTGACATTAAGTAGGTTCATATTGTTGTACAATCATTGCCATCATCCATCTCCAGAGCTCTTTTCATCTTGCAAAACTGAAACTATGTACCTATTAAATAATAACTCCCCATTCCCTCCCCTTCCCAGGCCCTGGCAACCACCATTCTACTTTCTATCTATATAATTTTGATTACCTTAGGTATATCATATAAGTGGAATCATATCATATTTGTCATTTTGTGATTGGCTTATTTCACTCAGCATAATGTCCTCAAGGTTCATCCATGTTGTAACCTGTATCAGCATTTCCTTCCTTTTTTAAGGCTGCATAATACTCCATTTTCTGTATATACTACATTGTCATTGTGCTATCCATTCATCCATTGATGGACTTCTGGGTTGCAGCCATGTTTTAGCTACTGTGAACAATGCTGTTATGAACATGAGTGTACAGATTTCTCTTAGAAATTCTGCTTTCAGTTCTTTTGTACATATACTGAGAAGAGGAATTGTTGTATCATAGGGTGTCTTGGTCAGTTCAGGCTACTATAACAAGACACCATAGATCAAGTGGCTTACAAACCACAGAAATCTATTTCTCACAGTTGAGGAGGCTGGACATCTGAGATCAGGGTGCCAGCAAGTAGAGTTTTGGTGAGGGCTGTCTTCTGGTTTGCAGACTACTGACTTCTTGTTATATTTTCACCGCAGGAAAAAAAGGTGAGAGAGCTCTCTGGAGTCCCTTTATAAGGGTACTAGTCCCCCTCCTGAGGGCTCTGTTCTCATGACCTAAGAACCCCACTTCCTAATACTGTCACACTGGAGGTTAGGTTTTGAAGATACACATTTTGGGGAGACACAAACATTCTATGCTTTGCAGATGGTAATTTCATGTTTAAGTTTTTGAGGAACTAACATCATGTTTTCTACAGTGACTATACTCATTCAATTGGCAAAAGCAAATATATATAAACCTCTTTGCTTACTTATTTGATCACATAATTTGATTTTTTATCTGAAGTGGGAATTTCTTTTCTTTCCTTGAGGGACTATTTTTCTTAATTTGTTCTGATAGATGCTTATTCTATTGTGTGACTTAGATCTAAAATAGATGGAAGCGACACTGAAATTCCCAATTCACTGAGGATTTCCTTCCTGCCACCATCTTGTCTACACTCCTCTTTCTTACAAAATCACTGCCTCTCCTCTCCTCCTGTGCACTTGATTGTCGCTTCTTGGCTGTTTTTTCTTTGCTCAGCACTCATCTTCAGTTTACCAAACCCTATACTTTTCACAGAGACTCTGTCCTTCTCCCTGTCGCTCTAGTAATGTTTCAGAAGTTTGCCTCCTGCATTTATTCACTGATGACAGTCACCTGGTCGTGCTAAGGCACCTGTTAGCATTCTTGATTTGCCCCACTTTATGCTGGAGTAAACTCAGCCACCAAGCCATCAGCAAACACCAGGCTGTACCCTGTTTCCCATATTTAGAAAGATATTTGCTTTCTTGATGTATCTTGGTATTATATTGATATATCTTGATATAATGTTGAATTACTATAATAGTAATTAATCATGTCTCTTCCTTATGGGAAGATTAAATTAAACAATATTTGTAAAGCAGCTAGCATAGTGTCTGGTACATTCGATGCCCAATAGATATGAGTCCTTTATGTCATTTTTTAGTAGCAAATGACTGTGCAGAATGTAGCTTTTAGGATCACACGGGCCAAGCAGAATCTGAGGCCTCTTGGATATGGTGCTCAAGAGCACTACCTCATGGGCCTCATCTGAACTGCAGGAGAGAGGGCCTTTGAAAGAAAGGATTCTAGCATCAGGCATACTTCCGAGGTTTAAAATCTGGCTCTGTTGCTAAGTAGCTTTGTGACACTAAGAAAGTCACAAGACTTAATCTCTGTGCCTCAGTTTCCCTATCAGAAGGTTCTGACAGTAACTGTTCTAGGATTACTATGAAGATTAAATGGGATATTTTACATAAAGCATTTTGCAGAGTGGCAGACACAGAGTAAATGCTTAATATATATTTTAAACTATTATCTAATAAGCTTGGTGATGACTCTCCAGTTGAAAACTCTAATAGTAAGTTTTTGTTTTTACCATATGCAAGTAATTTTTTTTTCTTTTTTTGAGACGGAGTTTCATTTTGTTGCCCAGGTTGGAGTGCAATGGCGCGATCTCAGCTCACTGCAACCTCCACCTCCTGAGTTCAAGCAATTCTCCTGCCTCAGCCTCCTGAGTAGCTAGGATTACAGGCATGTGCCACCATGCCTAGCTAATTTTTTGTATTTTTAGTAGAGATGGCGTTTCTCCATATTGGTCATGCTGGTCTTGAACTCCCAACCTCAGATGATTCACCTACCTCGGCCTCCCAAAGTGTATTTTTTAAAGGAAGTAGAAGAATGCAAACAAGTGTACCCAATCTTAAAACTATAACTACAAGTATATTTACATAGCTCAATCAACTAAAAAATATTGATAAAATGCCTGCAATATGCAAGTCATCTTTTTCCAGAAAAGGCAAAAGGACATTAGTCAATATCCCTGTCCTTACCCAGTTTCCCATTTAGTTGGAGAGATTAGCCATATAGACAAAGACAAAAAACAATGTCACAGTGACTAGGAAGAGGGCTAAATTGCTGGCCTTATTGTCTCTGTATTACCATATAAATGCAGAAGTGTTAAACTTTTCTGGATAGAAATGTTTTACTGTACAGATTTCTCCTTCTTTCTGTTTTTCCATGAAATGAGAATTTGAGGATCAATACACAGCTTTCTCTAAAAATCTCAGAGTTATCATATAACGTTCAAGTTCCAGGGCAAGAGACATTCTGGGGCAGTATTGTGTGTGCATGTCTTTTTAAAATTCCTTCTTATGAAAATGTTCAAATATATGCAAAATAGAATAGTAAAATGAACCTCCACATCCCCACTACACAGATCCAGCCATTATCAAGGTTGCATCACTTTTGCCCCATCCATCCTTTTCCTCCCCCTTAATGAAGTATTTAAAACAGATCCCCCCAGGCACCTGTCATTTCATTCTTACGTATTCAGGGTGTATCTTGTCATGCAAGCCGTCACTACTGCCACGTGATGCGAATGTATCATGGGCTTTAATGGGGGAAACTTACAAGTAGAGAAGTAGCACAGTGCCTGACAAATTCCCTCCTCTCAAAGTTTCATGCTATAAGCCAGGCATGGATGGCCAAAGTTTCAGGAGAGAGGGCAGTCAGGAGAGAGAGCCCTGCCCCCTCTTTGTGTTACTTAGGGTTATATGAGTGAGCATAAGGGGAGGTGGACGCACACACCTAGTTTCTTCAAATAACAAGAAATATATCAAGGAATTTCCAGGCCTAGGAATAACTTGAGGCTTACCGAGGGCCAAGGTCTGCCTGCAGGGGCCTGGGACCAGCCTTGCTTGTCAGGAATGTGAACATTAGACTAAGGCCTCTCTGCCTCCTGCAGATGGGCCCAGGCTAGCTGAGCCAGGGCGATTAAGCCACTAAGACCAGGAAGGAAACATGCCTCTAAGAGCATCCAGATTTGCTTCTTATTGACTCTCTAAGAGATAAGGACATTTTCTTAGAGAACCACAGTGCCGTTATTACACCTAACACAAAGATAGTGTCTTTGAGATCACGTCATTCTCAATCCATAATCAAATTTCCCCAATTAGAGGTTGTTTAAGCTCAGAGTTGAGACTCATTTTTAGGGCATGAAATGAATTTTGTACATCAATATCAAGATCAAAAAACAGTTTAAAAGATCAGAGTGCATCATAGTAAGAACACTTTTTGCAAAATATTGTTTCCCTTATATATAAGTGTACTGGGTTTGAGAATCACAGTTTTAGGGAAATTTCATGCTAATCCTTCTGTCCTTATTTTTCTGCATCCTGTCTCCACAACTAATACTTAAATTTAGTCTGTTAGTATGACAAAATGAGACCAATCTTTTCCCTAAGTATTTGTTACTGAGTTTTCTAAAAGCAAATTAGTTATTGTTTCATTATATTAATAATTGACAAAGTGGTAAAGAGTATGAATCAAGTAGTCACAATCACAGCATACTTCATATCAATTACCAAGCTATTTTCTTCTTTTTCATCCACCTGGAAAATCTAAAACAGTGTTGGAAGAAGCCTGGAGCGTAGCCATTTGAGCTTACAGTTTCAGATGTGGTATTAAGGATAATACGGAAGGTGAAAGATTTGGACCAGGGCTTCAGTGCCCACTCTATATATGTATTCTCACAATGGTAAGATCTTAGAATAGTTCTGTACCCAGATGGAGTCCAACCCATATTTACAATGAGACTTAAATATCTATGATAATAAGAAATTGCCTTGCCTGGTAGTTTATTCTGTAATCCAAAAATGAGGGGAAGGTCACTGTATCAGCTTACTAGCGCTGCCATAACAAAATATCTTAGCTGGGTGGCTTAACACAGTGGACATTAAGTTTTTGACAGTTCTATGAGTCAGACATCGAGGTGTCTGCAGGGCCGATCTCTCACCAAAGTCTCTAGGGAAGACACCTTCCTTGCCTCTTCCAGATCCTGGTGGCCCGGGGCCCTCCAAGGCTTGTGTGATGGTTAATAGTAGGTGTCAACTTGATTGGATTGAGGGATACCTAGATGGCCGGTGAAGTGTTATTTCTGAGCGTGTCTGGAAGGGTGTTGTCAGAGGAGATTGATGTTTGAGTGGGTGGACTGGAGAGAAAGACCCACTCTCTATGTGGATGGGCACCACCCAATCTGCTGCCAGCATGGCTGGAACAAGGCAGGTGGAAGAAGGGGGATCTGTTTGCTTGCTGAGTCTTCTGGCTCTTTTTCTTCTTCCCCTGCTGGATGCTTGCTTCTGCTCCTCCTGGCCTTGGACCTCAGACTCCAGGTTGTTTGGCCTCTGCACTCTGGGACTTGCACCTGCGGCTTTCAGGGGGGCTCTTGAGCCTTTGGCTGCAGAGTGAAGGCTGCAATGTTGGCTTCTCTGGTTTTAAGGCTTTTGGACTTGTACTGAGCCACTACCAGCTTCTCTCTCTTTCCCCAGCTTGCAGACGGCCTATCATGGGACTTCGCCTTGTAATTGTGTGAGCCAATTCCCCTAATAAATTCCCTTTCATATATACACATATTTTATTGGTTCTGCCCCTCTAGAGAACTCTGACTAATCCAGCTTGTGACAGTATAACCCCTATCTCTGTCACCCTTTTCACACAGCTTTCTTTCGTGTGGGTGTCTGTGTCTATGTCCTCCCCTTTTCTTATAAGGATGTTCATCATTGAATTTAGGACCCACCCTAATCCAGTATGAGCCTATCTTCATCCTCAACTAATTATATTTCCAAATAGGGCCATATTCTGGAGTTCTGGGTAGACATACATTTTGCGGGGATGCTATTCAATCCACTGCAATTACAAATGGGAGATTACGGGTGATGAGAAAGACCTGGAACATTGATTCCACGATTGTCCCAAATGGCTACTGCAGGCTATCTTGTCAATGAGAAGATTGGATTTAACTAGTCTGGGTATTAATACTGGACATCAGCATTTTTAAAGCTCTCCAGATTATTCTAACATGCAGCCAAGGATGAGAATCAATGGGGTCTATGCTTTCTGAGATGTCTTCAGTACAGTTTAGGGATCCAAGATCTTTTCCTGTTTACGAGTACTGAGACTTCTCAGCCTTTTGCCTGTGGTTCTAAACTCTTAGCCTTTCACCATGTAGAATATTTTCAGCCTCTTTCATCCATCTCTTCATCTGCGTGTGACATGGACAATAAATTCAGAAGCCAATTATAATACCCCAAAATTATAAGTGAAGACAAAAAGAAATAGTGGTTAAAGAATAGTTCATTTTTCTTTAGACTCATTTTCACTATGAAAGGGTTGTGAAACTCAACTGCATTCATAAAAAAATTTCTCAAATTTTCATTAATATCTTTTTGACAAGTTGTTCATATTCACTGCAATATTTATGAAACAGCAGGAACTTATTTCAGGGTGACAATTTTGTCTGTTCTTCTGTTCTGAATGTGTTAAAAAGAAAAAACCCTGAAATATGTGCAGAAAAAATCCTTAAGACATTTGAAAAGAGAATGAAATAAATTCAATGGCAAAATGTACTTTCAAATATGGAATTTATGGTTAATCTCATTGTTTAGGCAAATGTCAATATTATTGAAGATTATTATTGCCCAGGGAATTCTGGATTTTTTTGGGGGGCAGTGGGTCCTTAGTAAACTGGGTTTAATCCACTTTGATGCCAGAAGGCCTACATTAAAAGTTAAACATACAGGTAATAATCTTTGTATTTTATTCAGTGAAATGTGGTAGGTCAGTGTTCTTTGAAATGGCTGAACTTGTCCTAATTAAGAAAAATCAGAGTTCAGGTGGTATAACTCTTTTAAAGTGCAAAAAACAAAGCTGAGATTCCAGGTGTATTAGTCCATTTTCACACTGCTGGTAAAGACATACCCGAGACTGGGCAGTTTACGAAAGGAAGAGGTTTAGGTAGATTTAGAGTTCCACGTGGCTAGGGAGGCCTCACAATCATGGTGGAAGGCAAGGAGGAGCTAGTCATGTCTTACATGGACAGCAGCAAGCAAAAAGAGAGAGCTTGTGCAGGAAAACTCCTTATAATAACCATCAGATCTCGTGAGACTTACTATCATGAGAACAGCAAGGGAAAGACCTGCCCCTATGATTTGATTACCTCCCACTGGATCCCTTCCACAACACATGGGAATTCAAGATGAGATTTGGGTGGGGACACAGCCAAACCATATCACCAGGTGAGTTCTAAAATAAACTGCGGAGTAAGTTTGTCCTTGAAGTGTCAGTCCACCAGCTCACCCGATCCTTCTGGCTATGGAATGTCACCCTACATGTGTATTATGAGGATTTTCAAAGACATTGTAAGTTTTCCCAACCTTGCAAGAGCTGATATTGTTTAGGAACAAAAGTCTGTCTGCTCAAGGTAATAGACAGAGGCTGAAAAATCCCAGGTTTGGATTCAATCACTTAAAGTTTAAATAGAGTCATGTGGTGAATCAGAATGTTTCAGTCAGTGACGGATGGTGTATACGATGGGGTCCCATAAGATTAGAACAGGGCTGTAAAATTCCTATCGCCTAGTGTCATAGCACAGTGTGTTTGTGGGGATGCTGGTATAAAAAAACCTGCTGCACTGCCAATCGTACAAAAGTGTACAGTAATATCCTAGGCCTTCACATTTACTTACCACTCATTGGCTCATCCAGATCAACTTCCACAGTTTCCAGTCCTGCCAATCCCATTCATGGGAAGTCCCCTATACAACTGTACTATTATTTATCCTTTTTTTTTTTTTTTTTTGAGACAGTCTCACTTTGTCATCCAGGCTGGAGTGCAGTGGCATGATTATCTCTGCAGCCTTGACCTCCAGGGCTCAGGTGATCCTCTCAACCTCAAGCCTCTTGAGTAGCTGGGACTACAGGCATGCACCACCATACCTGGCTAATATTTGTGGGGTTTTTTTGTTTTTTGCTTTTTGTTTTGAGACAGAGTCTTGCACTGTTGCCCCGGCTGGAGTGCACTGGTGTGATCTCAGCTCACTGCAAGCTCCACCTCCCAGGTTCAAGTGATTCTCCTGCTTCAGCCTTCTGAGTAACTGGGACTACAGGTACCTGCCACCACAGCCAGCTCACTTTTTGTATTTTTAGTAGAGATAGGGTTTCACTGTGTTAGCCACAATGGTCTCAATCTCCTGACCTAATGATCCACCCACCTTGGCCTCCCAAAGTTGCGTGGATTACAGGCGTGAGCCACTGTGCCCAGTCAATTTTTGTATTTTTTTTAGTTGAGATGAGGTTTCACCATGTTGCCCACCTAGGCTGGTCTCGAACTCCTGGGCTCAAGCGATCTGGAGCCCACCTTAGCCTCCAAAGTGTGGGATTACAGGCGTGAGCCACCATGCCTGGCCTTTTTATCTTCTATACCATGTTGTTACTGTACATTTTCTATGTTTACACAGGTTTTGATACACAGATACTTGCCATTGTGTTACCATTTCCTACAGCTTTCAGAGCAGTTGCATGCTGTACTTTTTTGTAGCCTGGGAGCAATGGGTTCTGCCGTACAGCCCCAGCGTGCGCGGTAGGCTCTGCCGTATCTACCATACAGCCCTGGCGTGCGCGATAGGCTTTGCTGTACAGCCCCGGCCTGTGGTAGGCCCCGCCCTACAGCCCCGGCGCGCGGTAGGCTCTATCATCTAGGTTTTTGTAAATTCACTCTATGGTTTGCATAACAAAATCATCTAATGATGCATTTCTCAGAATGTATTTCCGCCATTAAATGACACATGACTGGACATCAATGGCTCTGTAAATTGGCTATAGGGCTTCGTAAAACCTGGGAAACACATGTATCTTTATTTTCCAAACAAACTGCTGTGCTGACAAGACTTACGCCATTTCTTTATAGCCCAGAAGCTGATTCGTTTGTGCCATTTTTACGTTTAGACTACAATGACTTCAGCTTCCAGGGATGCAATCATTGCTGCAAAAACTCATATTTGGTCATAGGAAATAATACATTAAATGTTTTGTCTTACAATACACTCTACCTGAGATTACTACAGACCCAAACAGACACCTAAGTACTATCCTTCATCCACGGCCTCCTGCTGGCTTCATCCTGCCGTTCTCATCAGGAAGCAGCTCTGTGCTGTATACTTAACAGCCTGGCTCGTGGAAGTACCTGAAGCTTCTCTAAATAGAACACTACAATTTTAATGTTGTACTTAATTTTGCTCTTTTCATCTTCGAGTGGTAAAATAAAGGGCAGATTAATCCTTCTCAGGATGGCATTACTGATTTGGTAGTCTTGAAGAAGGAGAGGAAATACAAACACTTCATTTAATGGTACTAATATATCTTCATTTACTCACCATCTGATACGGTTTGGCTCTGTGTCCCCACCCAAATCTCATCTTGAATTGTAGCTCCCAGAATTCCCACATGTTGTGGGAGGGACCCAGTGGGAGACAGTGGAATCCTGGGGGCAGTTTCCCCCATACTGTTCTTGTGGTAGTGAATAAATCTCACAAGATCTGATGGTTTTAAGGGGTTTCTGCTTTTGTTTCACTCTCATTCTTCTCCCTTGCCACTACCATATAAGAAGTGCCTTTCACCTTCTGCCATGATTGTGCAGCCACATGGAACTTTGAGTTCATTAAACCTCTTTTTCTTTGCAGTCTCTGTTATATCTTTATCAGCAGTGTGAAAACAGACTAATACACCATCCTTCTGGTGGCCCCTGAAGCCCCTAAAAATAAGAAATATTTCATTTGACCCCGTGTTCAGAGGGACAAATTGTGGAAGAACATAGGAACCAATGCTTTGTTCAGGGTTATGTAATAGGTACAAGGAGTACAAAGAACAGCAGTTGCTTTTATCCAAAGCACAAGTATAGAATACGCTAGTCTTAGGATGCAATTGAGCTCCAAAAGGCTATTGTCCTCAACCTCTGCAGCTGAGTTTGAAGAAAAAGACTTGATCTAGAAACAGTAGATCAAGAACCAGAGGAAATACTGGCTTTAGAATTCAAGCTGTGAGTAAGAAAAATGGCTTTGTTGTCATTTTCTCCCTTTTAATTGCTATTGCTGGTTGCCACATAAATTCAGTTCATGGCTTGGGGATATTGGAGATAATATTTCTTTCTCGCTTCTTTTTCTTTTTTGCTTGCTTTTATTCTAGCACTGAGGAAAGTGACAAGTCTGGGTTTATATGGGGTTTTGGACACAGCCACAATTTTAATTTAGCAACTAGAGAAATATTTTACAACTTTTCACTCCAATGAAAACAGCAAGGAGAGCAGACACCAGTGCAGATCAGTCCCTGGTGGCCTTCATTTGGGAACACTGTGCGAGGGTCCCACAGACCTAAGCACCTCCGTGTGTGACCCCTCCCCAAGCCAGGAGCTTCACAATGAACAATCCTGATGTGTAGCAGAATCAGTAGATTCCCCAGGATGTTTTTCTTGGTTCCGTAGCTAACGTCAGCCAACCGACAAACCAACCTACCGATCGACCAAAACTCTTCTACTTTCTGCCACTGGCAGAGTCGTCTCAGATGATAATCACCACAAGAGGCATCGTTCTGAAACCAAAGCACTAAAACATGACACTTAAGTGAAGGACAGACATCCAGAAAGCCTGCCTATTGACAGAATCAACCACACACTCCATGCAGTCAGACCTGTGCATTAGATATGTGAAGATCGGCATGGATCTCAAGAATTAGAGAATTACTAGAGAATGGAGATGGGACAATGCACTAGTTTATTGCTTTTCATTTGTTAACAAGTTCATCTTATGTATTTAATATCATATGTATATGTATTTAAGTATGGAGGTATAAGGGGAAGTGGAATTAAGAATGGCTGCGTAGCTGAAGTGTGGTGAAGGTTTCAGGAAACCATAGAGCATGTGGGGAGGTAGGAAGGACTCACCACAGTTGCAAAGTAGGCCAGGAAAGAGGAAGGGAAGGTCAAGAGGCCTAGCAAGTTGCAAAAGCTCTTCACACCTAAGAACCAAAATACAAGTAGAACAAGTTGCAGACCAAACCCTCGGTTGATGAGTTTTGCAAAGCAGTGGTGAAGTGGCTTAAGTATATTGAGCAAGCAAAAGCCTACAAGAGCTTCCCTGTAGAGTTACACTTGAGAAGGTAGGTAGAACTATAGGGAAGTGTGGAAATGTCTGAATTAATTTTACAGGGATTAGAAAAAGAGGGGAATTACAGGCTTCCACAAAACGTGTTCCTGAATTAGAGGACTGTCCAGTGTATAGTGTAACCAGGGTCTGCTTGGGTAGGTGGCTTAGCCTCAGGATTCAGGGGCTGGATCTCTGGAAGGCACAGACTGTGTGGCATTTCAGAGGGCTCTGCCTCTATCCGATGCTCATTTGAGCCATTTTCCAATAGACAGTTGGAATCAGCATTCAACAGAAAGTTCCCTTAGATCAGATTGGGATTTCTGAGGTCCCAGCAAGTAATACGTCTCTTTCTTAAGGAGCAACTAGATTGTACTAGATTATTTTAATTGTCAAACTCAAGAATGGCAGTACATGGGTGTCTTTAGGCCAAGTTATAGAAGAGATTTGTGTGACGTTGGCAGAATAACCCAAGGTACTTCTTGGAGGTTGCATTTATGTTTGTTGCTGATATTTTATTTACACAAGGCGATTTATAGAATTGTTTTTTTTTGGGGGGGCTCCATAACCACAGAAGAATATATGAATGAAGTTTAGGGGATCTATGAATTTCCTGCAAGTATTTGATAAATTTTGCGTGTGATTTTTTGGAGGGAAGAAATGCTTGTTGCTTTCATCTGATGAAGTGACCTCAAGTGTATATGCAGATAGGAACACCAGTGGGAAGAGAAGAGGTTCCAGTGAGAATGAGGGGATGGGGGGTGCCTGCCATGAAGGATGTTCCAGACAAAGGCAAAGGATGAGCCCCAGATTATTCTGGAAACTGTATCTTAAATCTAGAGGACTATTTCACGAAGACTTCTGATGACTTTTAGATATACATTCATCCTGTGCTGGACAGGTTGTATGCATGCATCTCTTCAATGTGAGAATCTGGTGCCTGATTTTTCCACTTGCTCTAGGAATCTCTAAAGTTAATTTTTTATCTCTATTTTGTTTATGATTCTAATTATTATAGTTATTCTGAAGCCAAAGTTGTATCTTTCTGGGATATATACGGCGGCCCCTGCTGTTAACAATAAATATGACTGGAGGACAGAAGTCTGAAGCTCACTGGAAAGACGTTGCAATGTCACAATCCCCTGTTTCAGTGATTGCCTGGGGGCAGTTCCCCAAGGATGCTCCCATGCATCTGGATGCCATCGTCACTCCTTATCCAGTGGCTGCCAGTGGAGAGCCAAGGCAACGCTTCCCTGGTGATGCTGAACACAGTTATTTCTTCCCCTTCTCTTTCTCACTCTCCCCTTTTTCTCTCTTTCTCTGGCTATCTCCCTCCCCTCTGTCACCCAGAAGGTGCAGTTTTGAGTCTTCTTGTCTAGATTCCTCTCTGCTCTCCTCCTCTTCTCGGGCAAAGTGAGGGGGCTTGGAGTTTCAGGGGTGATGCCAACAGCAGGGAATCACACAGGAAGCAAGTAAGTAGGAGTTTCACTTTAGGCAAGTCCCTTCCCCTCCTTAGGCCTGTTTCCTAGTCTGGAAAATAGGATAATCTCAGTACCTCCCTGATAGGCTGTGGGGAGCACTACTCAATGTGACCATATTAACGTAGTGATAAGGGTAGGGTGTGGCACATAGTAAGCAGTACCTACCCAGTAAGCTTTGTCATTGTCGTAATTACTATTCAGACCCCTATTCCATGCCAGGCACTGTCCTAGGCACCGAGGACACACTGAAGAACAAGACAGATAACCCCCCCGCCCTCCTGTGGTTTACAAGCTGTTGTGCAGGTGTGTGTTGGAGGAGTTTGGTTTACACTTGGATAAAGGGGTGCACAGCAAATGAGGAAAGGCCATTTCATCTCCTCCTTTTTCTTCTGGGAAAACACCAAAGCTCTGGGAGCAGCAGGCTTCCCGTGAGCTCTGCCTGCTGGGGCTGTGATGTCCTATGCCTGGGGACATTGGTGGGGATGACGATGACCCCAGGGCAGTGTTCGATGGGTTGCCCTCCGGGGCCCGAGCAGATGCCTCATCACTTGCTGAGCCATGAAGCTGGCTGTTGGTGCACAAGGCTGCTGACTTCCTTATGGATGGATTCTGCCAGAGAGCACAGGTGACAGTCAAAGCAGACACTACACGAATAATAATGCCACCATTTAGGGAGAGTCATCTCCATGGAGTTACTCAGCTGGGTACTTTGTACATACACTGTTAATTTTCACAATAACCCCATTAGGTAGGTAATGTGAATGCCATTTTATAGACAGGGAAACTGGGAGAGTCAGAGGTTAACTGGCTGGTCCAAGTTCACGCTGCTAATAAATGGTGAAGAAGGTTTACAAACCCAGCTTGGACTTTCTTTGAACCTATGTGCTTCCCGGTGGACTACGTTTAAATTTTTTAAAAAATGTTTCAGACGACCAACTCTCTAGGAAAATTCGCTTCTGAGCAGGCACCCCTTGACCTCTGTGCTCACCTGTGCTAAAGCTGCTTGGATGACAATCTCATTAGGATGAAAATGGGCAGGACCCAGCTGGGAGCCTTCCAAATGACCAGTGTCATTGTTGCTTGAGAATCTTTGCTATGACATAGAAGACAGCACAGCCCTAAACTGTCTGACTGCATGCACACTTACACACACACGAACACATACATACTCTTGCACATGCTCATGCATACACACTTGCACACACAAACGCACCCACACATGCACACACATACACACTCTCACACATGCTCATGGGTGCACACTTGCACACACAGGCACACACACACAGGCACACTCAAACACGTGCACACTCATACTTTCACATGCTCATGCATGCACACTTGCACACACGGAGGCACATACACAGGCACACTCACAAGGCCTTGTGGAGACATTTGGGGATGTGTTAACCACAATTTTTGAAGTAGAAGACAGGAAGGAGGGCAGGCAGGCCCCTGACACAGGCTCCTGACACCAAGGTTGGCCCCTGCCCAGTGGGTGTGGACTCTAGAAAACAGGGCTGGTCCATCGAAGGGCCTTCATCTCTCTAGGGTTACCTCCTGCCACCTCCCTCTAGCCCATCTCTGTGCTTGTTTGGCACCCACTGCAGTGTTTCTAGTATCTGCTGGTCATAGCTGATTCCTGGATTCTCTGATGGCCTAAAATCCTCCCAGAGCAGTCTCTATGAAAGGTCACTGAAGTTCACCGAGAAGACCACTAAGATTAGATCATCTGTGCTTCTTAGGCTCTTTTGTCACACTTGAAAATTCTCATGGATGCAATTTTCTCTGGGAGAACCTCATTATCTGAGTTCAAAAGATAAGGCCAATGTAGGACAGTGAAGCATCTAACTGTGCATGTGTCCGAGAGGGGGAAATGCTGTATATCTGACGTCCCTGCCCCTTCTCTGTCCACTGCCTTTTGTTGCACAGGGCACAAGCTTGTCACTCCTCAGCAGGCAGGACCCCAAAAGGGGTGATTATTCAGGGGTCTACTGTCTCTGTCTCTAGCTTCTGCCGGGATTGGGGGTTTCATCCACTTACAGTGAAAAAGACCGAAAATGTGCACATCACCAAATGTATTTATAGTCCTAGATGCATATTCAGAATGCAAAGCAAATTGGAAAGATGGGCCAGGCAGTGCAGCCTCAGCTAAGGTTCCTTTGCAGCAATTACTTAAAGCACATGGATTTCTCACCTCCTTCCACACCTGTGATTGTCTGGTCAGCACACCTAAAAAGGATCTTCTTTCTGGCAACTGTCCTGGGTTGAACAGTGGGCCCCTAAACTCATGTGCACCCAGAACACCAGAATGTGAGCTTATTTGGAAACAGGGTCTTTGCAGATGTAATGAGTTAAGATGAGGTCACAGTGGAGGAGGGTGGACCCTAATCCAACTGATGCAGGGCAGGCAAGCCCCAAAGTGGAGCTTAACACATCAGGGCCCTTGGCTTCAGCCAGGAAAGAATTCAAGGGCAAGCCTGTGGTAGGGTGGAAGAAAACAGCTTTACTGAGGCAGCAGTGTTATAGCTCCATGACAGGCAGCGTGCTGAGAGGAGCGGCTCAGGGCAGTTTTGCAGTCATACTTATACCTAGTTGTAAGTATATTTAGATTAAGGGGCAGTTTATGCAGAAATTGCTAGAAAAAAGGTGGTAACTTTTGGGTTATCAGGTCATTGCCATGGAAAGGGGTGGTAAATCCCGGGTGTTGGCAATGGTAAACTGGCATGCACACCAGTGGGCCTGTTTTAGGGAAAGGTGCCTCTACCTGGTCCCTGTTTCAGCTAGTCCCCAATTTGGTGCAGTGTCTGACCCCTGCCTCTGGAGTCAAGCCCTGCCTCCCACCTCACAATGACTGCTGTCCTTATAAGAACAGAAGAGACACAGAAATGCATGTTATGTGAAGACAGAGATGGAGATGAGAGTGATGCACTAAATACCAGGAAATGCCAGGGCTGGCTGGTGACCACCTGAAGCTGGAGAGAGGACAGGGCAGATTCTCCCTCACAGCTCTCAGAAGGAACCAACCCTGCCAACACCTTGATTTTGGATTTCTGGCCTCCAGAACTGTGAGAAAACAAAATTCTTATTGTTTTAAGCTGCTTACTTCGTAGAACTCTGTCGTGATGGCCCTAGAAAATGAACACAGCAACTAAAGAGAAAGGTGGGTGTGCTCAGGGTTGTAACAGTCACCTGCAGACTTTAACACAGAGAGAATGCTTTAGCTCTCAGGCATGCAGTGGGATTAGGCTCGGGAAGAAAAGGTAGGCTTGTGATGCAGAGGAGTCAGGATGAAAATGGGAAAATAGAGGAGAGGAAGGAGAAAAGCCCGGGCATGTAGAACGGGATTTGTAAGGGTAGGTGTCTCGAGGAAGAGGAGGAAAAGCCCTCCCCAGGTCTCACACTGGGTGCATTGATGACGATGATGGTCACAGCCATTCATGTGGTGCTTACTGTGAGTGGGAGCTTCATGCATGTTACTCATTGAATCCTTCGCTCCCCTGTGAGGTAAGTACTGCTGTCTCCTTCATTTTGCAGATGAAGCACAAAGAGGTTAAGCAACTTTTCCACAGTCCCAGGGCCCGTGACTGGCAGGACCAGGACTCCAGTCAGGCCTTCTGACTCTGGAGCTCCTCTGTGAACGCAACACGGGCAAGCTCAGCATCTTTGTAACAGACGCGTTCTCTCGTGATGACTTTTCACGAAAGAAAAGTCTGTTTGTATTATTCGACTCTTCCACTTGCTCTTCCAGAGACAGGATGCCCAGGTGCCATTGCAGCTCCACCACGTCACCCCAGTTCCATCCATCAGGGCTGGATGAGTTCGAGTGACAAGCATGACCTCCCCCAGGGGACCATCCACCATACAGAGCACTTCACTGCCTCACCACTTCCCACCTGTGACTGTGTGCCAGCACAGCCGCTGTGCCACTTAGCCCGTCTTGAGGAACAGAACCTCTTTTCAGTTAAAATATTAGTGATTATGATGACCCTACCAATGACCAAAAGAGCCATGAACCGTCTGTGAAATAAGCAGGTTTTCTGCAAACAATTCCTCAGACTCTTTTATTCTGGCCCATTGAGATGGTTTTCTTCCTGTTGCAATAAATGTTTACTTTTGTAAGGAAAAAAACATCCCCAAATGTAAGCCACCCTCATCGAAGTCATCCTTTCTGAGGTTTGCAGCCGGCAAGGCTGGCAAGGAGACAAAGCACACACAAGCTAGTCCAAGGAGAAGGCAGGCAGAGGGGTGACGGCTGCTACTCTCAGGTTCCCACTTTTCTGACTAATTATTTCAAAGGTCAGAAACATTCACATAGAACCGCAGTTGGTGTATAGAGGGTAAGGCACATTTTTGGCATTTGAGCTGCTAGAAATGCACTCTGGTGCCCAGTTATGGGGTCCTTCTTTCTTTCTCAGGACACTTACACCTCTAACCCCCACCCTCATGCACTTTTAACATCTACTCTTCTTTTTTATCTCAGCTCCATTCACACTTCCTCAGGAAGCCTTCCTTTGATTCTCATAGTTAGGTAAATATCCTTATTATTTTGCAGCAAGCTGAGGGGTTCAGTAAAATATAGACCCCAGGGCTAGATTGTGTGGGCTCCAAATCTGCCTTTGCCACACCCCAACTGTGTGCCCATAAACAATTTAATTTCCTGTGCCTCAGACTTCTCATCTGTAAAATGGGATCAATGCAATGCTTCCCTCCTAGAGTTGTTAGGAGTATTAAATTAGTTAATATTTGAAAAGCGCTTGAAACAGTGCCTGGCATGTTGTGTGTACCCTGTGGGCATTAGCTAATAAAATAAAAATATGCCTTAGTGGTGTCATCTATCCGCTACTTCATATCACTTGAAATCATTGGAATTGCACATGTCTTTATGAAGATGTGAGAGGTGCTGTCTCTCCCTCGACATTATGAGCAGGGACAGTGTTTGTATTGCCCACAATTGTATTCCCAGCATCTATCGTAGGACATGCACACAACTGATAGGTCATAAGTATTTGTAAAGTGAATGAATCAAGCAATGAACCAGTAAAAGGAGTCTTTTCTGAACCTAAAATCCTGAGATGATAAACACCTTAGAGAGAGGATATCTTAGTCTGCTTGGGCTTCTATCACAGAAACCACAGACTAGGGGTCAAACAGTTGGAATTTAGTTCTCACAGTTCTGGAGGCTGAAAGTCCAAGATCAAGATGCTGGAAGATCTGACATCTGGTGAGGGCTCTCTTCCTGGTTTGCAGACAGCTGCCTTCTTGCTGTGTCCTCATGTGGGGAGAGGGAGAGAGCGAGGGCAAGCTCTCACATCTCTTCTAAGCGCACTAATGCTATTCTTAGAGGCTTCACCTCTATGACCTAATCATCTCCCAAAGGTCCCATCATCTAATATCATCCCATTTGGGGGTGTTAGGATTTCATCATGTGAATTTTGAGGGGGAACACAACATTCAGTTCATAACAGAGGAATTATCAGGGACCTGAGCTCTCAAGGACATGCAGTGGGACAGATGGTAGGAAGGGTAAAAGGATTGAGAACTGGGGAGCTGAGGAATGCTGGAGAAGACCACTTATTCCAACATTTTGTTTAGAATTTCTCTACTACTCCTATCATGTGAGTGTTATTTTATAGGCGTGTCAAACAGACCGTGAGGCATTTATGGTCGACCCGGATAGAGTGAAAAATACAGAATTTCTATACAAAGGATGTCTTAAAGGAATCGATGACAGCATGGGCACCTGAAAATTCTTATATGATAATTTGGAAATTATTCTATTATAATTTGGAGATTATTCCATTGCAATGCAATACAGTGGAGTAATTTCCAAATGCTCACATCAAAAATATGAGGAATCTGATAGAGATAGGAGAGGCCCCCCTTAGTCGCCTCTTGGCACTGGCACCAAACCCAGAATTCCTTTTCTGTAGCCACCTACTTGAGTTTCAGAAGAGGCAGAGTCTCTTCGAATCAGTGCAGCACATGGGCTGGGATGAAGGAAGTGGATTTTCTGGAAATGTTCTGTGTGCTGTGGCTTTGTGGGGAAGGATACAATGAGAACAAATGATTCATCAACAGATTTCAGACAATTTGGTCCTCCTCAGAAAACCTGAAAAGAAAATATATCAAACAAAAGGGAAAATGAGAGGGAGGGTGTGCACAAGGAAACCAGGCCTTCTGTTCCAGAAAGCTAAAGGTCTTTAATGAGAAATGGGAAAAATGGATGAAAATGGGGATGAATCATCTTAAATGGCATCCCAAGGAAATTGATTTGAAGTTTCACAGAGGAAATGGGCCACATGAAATGACTACAATAAAGACTTTGGTATAATAAATGTTTTTTCTTTGGGTGGGTGTGCACGTGTATTTTGAGCTCTGAATGCTGATGAAAAGTTGGTTGTGGTGATATAATATCTAATACAGGGTATAGCACTGGAAACACAGGTGACGAGCCCTTTGGGACTCGTTATATTCAGAAAATTTTTTCAGGATCTAAAAAGGCACAGGTTAGTGTATTGAATGGTTGTCTCCTAAGGTCTGTCCGTGTGAACTGAAGATAAAGGTGATTTTTCCGGCATGGAATCAATTAATGATCCTCCCATGGCATTGACTGATCCGACGCCTCTCTGTCTTTGCCTTTGCTCTGGTGTCACCGAGGCATCCTCCCTTTTCATCTGTAGGGTTGCAGATCATTTTCAGCGTAAGTTTCCCAGGTCATAGAACATTTCAGCATCTTTGAATCTAACTTCTGAGAATTTCTAATGATTTCTGGTCACTCTTTAGGAAGACGGTGATTAGTTTCTAGATATCACAGAGCAATCACTCTGGGGCACTTATCAGAGTGCTTTATCAAATTAGCTTTCCATCAAAGTTCAAAACAAGTAAACTCTTCATTGCAATGTGACATACATACAGAAAAATGCATACATTGCCCACAAACAGCTCCATGAACTTTCACAAAGTAAAAACACCAAGGTAACTTCCGCTCAGATAAGAAAACAGAGAACTAACACCATCTAGAGTTCTTCTTGATCCTCTCCCAAGTCATGGCCACTTCCTGCTTCCTATTTTTAAAACTCTCCAACAAGACATCACCAGCACTTCCGAAAGCCCCTGTACTGCTTCTCTGTTTCTAACCCCTACCAGGGTAACCAGCATCCCTACGCCTAGCAGCACAGCTTAGTTGGGCCTATTTTTGTACATTATATAAATGGAATCCCATTTTTTAAAAGTCTCCTGACTTTTATCACCATCAAGTAGTTTTCCCTAATTTTAAACTTCATATACATGAAATTATAAAGAATATGTGCTACTTTGTCTGACTTTTTTCATCCAACTTTATATTTGTGAAACTCTTCAAGTGGTTGCATGGGTCTGAGTTGGTGCATTTTTGAAAATCTTATTAGTCCCTTTTATGAGTATCCTACAACTTATTCACTCATTCTCCTGTTGATGAACATTAGATGTTTCCAGAGTTGGCCTACTGTGAATAGTATTTCTAGGAACGTTTTTATGTATGTATGCCTCCTGAGGCACAAATATACATTTCTATCCCCAGGAGTGGCGTTGCTGAATCATAAGACACATCGTAAGGTATATTCAGCTTTATTAGAAATGCCAAACGGATTTGCAAACTTATTGCACCAGTTTACACTCCCATCAACTGTGTGTGAGAGCCCTAGCTGCTTCATGTTTGCACCAGAAGGTTTTACTGTTTGCCATTTCAAGTGTAGCCATTCCGACTGTGTATCTCATTGTGGTTTTCATTTGCATTTCCCTCCTGGCTAATTATGTCAAGGGTCCTTTAAATGCACGTATTGGTCACTTGGATATCTTCTTGGTTAAACAGCTATTCAAGCCTTTTGCCCATTTTTAAAGACCGAGATGGCTTTCTTATGGATTTATTTGTAGGAATGACTTCATATATTCTGGAGACAAACCTTTGGTTAGATGCATACGTTGCAACTATCTTTCCCCACTTTGTGGCTTTCATTGTAACAGTCTTACTGACTTTTGATTTACAGACTTTCATAGTTCCAATGCAGTCAAATGTATCCATCTTTGATTTATCTTTAGTGTTATAATAAAGAACAATTAATCTCCTTCTCATTATTTCCCCTCCAATCCACTACTCTGGACACATGAGAACATTCTTTCTCCAAAATCTTGATTACATACGCAACCAGTTTTTTACCAAGATGAGGGGTAAGTGTATAGCCAAGCAGACACCATGAGGTAGAAATGAAAATGAGCATCACTTGGCTGCAGTTAAGGCGCAACAGCACATATCAGAGGAAAGCAGCTCCAGAGAGAAATCAAACGGGGCCTGTGCCTTTTTAAAAACCATTAACGTTTTGCAAGGTGAAAAAAATTAAAACGGACATCAAGGTTGCCTAGAAGGCAAAATGAAAATAGTTCAAACTTGGAATGGGGGGTTATGGGATGAGGGTGAGAAAGTGGCCTCTTCTGCCTTGATGTCTGCTTGTGTGAACCCCTGTCTACCAACCTGCACACCTGTGCACAGATTGACTCAAGAGAGAACCACAGTGTGGTTGAGGGACCATTTCACCAAATCAAGCAGCTAGAGCTGACTCTGGTTGGCATTCAATTTGTCTGAGCCTTGTTAGCTGTCTTTCATTCTCTTTCCTCTTTGTGCAGTCTAATTTCCTCTTCATTCTGGACACATCTAATGTGGTTTGTCCTCACCATATCTGTGGGGACAAAGATTTGGCTGTGTTCACACCCAAATCTCATCTTGAATTGTAGTTCCCAAAATCCGCCCCCCCCCCCCCCCCCCCCCCCCCCGCGCCGTGCCGTGGGAGGGACCAGGTGGAGATAATTGAATCATGGGCGTGGTTCCCCCATCCAGTTCTCTTGATGGTGAGTGAGTTCTCACGAGATCTGATGGTTTTATAAGAGGTTTCCCCTCAGCTAGGCACTCATTCGCTCTCCTGCTGCCTTCTGAAGAGGTTCCTTCTGCCATGATTTTAAGTTTCCTGAGGGCTCCCCATTACTGCAGAACTGTGAGTCAGTTAAACCTCTTTCCATTATAAATTACGTAGTCTCAGGTATGTCTTTATTACCAATGTGAGAACGAACTAATACATCCTTCCTACACACACAACCCTGCCACAGAAGGGACTTCTGTGAGCCACCAACTCCTCCGTGCTTCAGTTGCAACCGGCACACGATACTTGCATGTTGGTGTCCCCCATGGCCCTATCAGTCTTGATAACTATTGGTATTCTGTTAAATACAGTCAGCCCAACAAAACATTATCGAGTAATCACTGTGTGAAGGTACTTCAGGAGATTCAATAATCGGGCACCATCCCTAAGTTGAGGTAGCCCAGTCTGACATTTGAACTGTGTTTTCATTGCATTGGATTTTTAAAGTATTTTGGTACACATTATGTTTTTCAGATAAAAATAAAACCAAGTGAGGTAAAACACCGCATACCTAGTCAATGGTAGAGTCATGATCAGAAATGAAGGTCTCTTACCCTATCTTCTGATTTCTGTTGTGAATTATCTGATGGTCCTGGGTTATGTTATGCAAACGCCTTCTTGGCCATTCTTGGCACAATCATCATCTTCCCTTCGAGAATGAGATATGTGGGTCACAGGTTTCTTTTTCCTACACTCCGTGTAGTTATTCTTGGCTTATGTTACCATTTATGAATGAAAAGTCTTACTTCATAAAGTGCAACTGGGTATAGTTAACTTTATGCTTTTATTAAATTTCAGAAAAATGCCTACCTTCCTACTCTTCTGAATTACGTCCTTTTCTTTAGAGAGGCACAGTAGGTGGGGGAGCCTGCATTGCCAGACTAAACTGTATTTGAGGTATGTGGAAGGGACAGAGATTCATTTTAATGTTTTGTTTCAGTTTTCAAAAGTCCAACTTCTGCGTCATGTGAGAATCAATCTGTCACTTGGGTTTTTCAACATGTTCAATGGTCATGTCTGTTTATTCAGATAAACCACACTCCAAGGTGCAGTGTGTATCATTTCATGAAGCTCACATAATCATGCCTAGGGTTTCAGGAAGAAGTTAGTAAAATTCTATTCTTTGTTATCTCATAGTTTAAAAATTTCTATTTTTGGATAAGTTCTATAATAGATATAGAACATTATTTCATGTATGCACATATACCCTATACATAAATTTTAAAACATACATTTTGGGTAGTATGTCCTCAAATTGCTTTAAATAATGAGTGCACAGTCAATAAAGTTTAGAGACCACTGCCAAAGAATATGGTTGAATGACTAACATAATTAATCACTGTTAAGTAAAAATAGATGGCTGATTTTGGCCATGGCTCAATAGACAGATCCCAGGATTTTAAGTCAAACAAACCTAAGCTTAAAGCCAGCCCCTTCCACTTCCCTACGTTATCCGTACCTTCCAAAGTACTATGTTTAAAATGGAGGTAATAACACACATCTGGAGGGATTCGAGGGAGAACTGGAGGAGACTGTGTGTATAGAGTGCCTGCCACAGTTGGTTCTCAATAGATGGTAGCTTCTGATCTGACTATTGTTATCTCTGGTGCATCCCCAATTTGTAATTTCTTCTTTATTAAGTTAGATTTGCCCCCTGTTTGTCGCAAAATGTTTCATGCTTTATTTCCAGTTGTCACCTATCTAGGCCTTCATGAGCAAGGATAACAAGTAGTGCAAGATTCCCCCGCATTAACCCAGTTGCAGCCTCATCAAAGTATGCCAGGTTATTACAGCAATCAGGTGAATGGAGGTCCCCAGGCTTCGCTTTTTGGAGTCTCCTTAGTTCTTACATCACATGGATTCTGAGTGAGGAGCCAACAGGCTTGCTGTGGGGTTCACTGTAGCATGACAAGACTAGGCCAACAGGCTGCAGACAAAATATGGCAGGTCAGAGATCTGTACCAGTAAGTACAACGTGGCCACAGTACTAAGTGTAGCAAGCGCAGATCAGATCATACTGGCTGGCCACATCCTGCAAGAGGGAGAGCAATATCTTTGTCAAAATAAGACTCCATTTCAGAGACCAGAGGAAGGAGATGATGTTACTCTGAAAGAGACTGACTCTTTCCCATAGGTGATTCTCTCTTCCCACCATATTTCCAGACTAGATTTTAGGAGAAGCAGCAAGAATAGTGGGTGGCTATCTGAAGTATCAGAACATTGTGGATACTACCTAAAGAAACTATGAAATTATTGAATTGGACTGAGCCTTCTTTTAAAAAAACTGCAATAAAATACACATAACATAAAATTTACTGTCTTAACCATTTGTAAGTGTACCATTCGGTGGTATTAAGTACATTCACATTGTGTGCAGCCATCACCACCTTCCATCTCCAGAACTTTCTCATCTTAAAAAACTGAAACTCTGTACCAATGAAACAACTACCCTTTCCCCCCTCCCTTAGCCTCTAACATCCACCATTCTGCTTTCTGTCTCCATGAACTTGACTTTTCTTGGTATCTCATATAAATGAAATTATACAGTATTTGTCTTTTTGTGATTGGCTTATTTCACTTAGCATAATGTCCTCAGGGTTATGCTATATTGTAGCAAGTGTCAGAATGTTATTCATTTTTCAGACTGTATTCTATTCTACTGTATATACATATCACTTTTGCTAATCCATTCATCTATTAATGGACACTTGGGTGGCTTCCACAGTTTAGCTATGGTGAATACTGCTACTATGAACATGGGTATACAACTATCTCCTTGAAACGCTGCTTTCAATTCATCAGGGCATATTCCCAGAAGAATAATTGTTGGATCACATGTTAATTCTACATTGAATTGTTTGAGGAGCTGCCATGCTGTTTTCCCCAGAGGCTGTACCACTTTACTTTCCTATCAGTGGTGGACAGGGTTCCAATTTCTTCACATCCTTGCCAATGCTTATTGTTACTTTTTTAATAGTAGCCATCCTAGTGGATGTGAGGTGGTACCACACGGTAGTTTTGATTTGCATTTCTCTAATGACTATTGAAGTCAAACACACTTTCAGGTGCTAATTAAGCTGAGTTTTATCCTAATTATATATTTAGTACCTCTTTCTTCCTGAAAATCACTAGGTTGGAGCTTTGAATCAAGTCCAGATTTTTTTTTTTTTTTTTTTTTTTTGAGACAGAGTCTTGTTCTGTCACCCAGGCTGGAGTGCAGTGGTGCAATCTTGGCTCACTGTTTCCTCCACAGTCTCCTGCGTTCAAGCAATTCTTGTGCCTTAGCCTCCCGAATAGCTGGGATTACAGGTGTGTGCCACAACGCCCAGCTAATTTTTTGTATTTGTAGTACAGACAGGGTTTCACCATGTTGGCCAGGCCGGTCTTGAACTCTTGTCCCAAAGTGATACGCCTACCTCGGTCTCCCAGAGTGCTGGGATTGTAAGCATGAGCCACTGTGCCAGGCTGAAGTCCAGTTTTCTTATCAACCAACTAGAAGACTCTCTTCATATTCAAATGACAGCAATTAAAATGTGACACACCACTACGTTGATCTACGATTGTGTTCTTTTTTTTTTTTTTTGAGATGGAGTCTCGCTATGTCACCCAGGCTGGAGTGCAATGGTGCAATCTTGGCTCACTGCAAGCTGCACCTCCTGGGTTCATGCCCTTCTCCTGCCTCAGCCTCCTGAGTAGCTGGGACTACAGGCGTCCACCACCACGCCCAGCTAATTTTTGTATTTTTAGTAGAGATGGGGTTTCACCGTGTTAGCCAGGATGGTCTCTATCTCCTGACCTCGTGATCTGTCCACCTCGGCCTCCCAAAGTCCTGGGATTACAGGCGTGAACCACTGCACCTGGCCTACAATTGTATTCTTAAGTGATAGAAAGCAATTTCCTTCCTTTTCCCAAACAAAACATATTTAACTCTTACTTTCTAGGAATGCACTGAAGAAAATCTCACATTATCAGCTTGAATTTCGTTTTCTTGCTTCAGGATTGTCAGTCACAGACTTGCAGAATGTAAACACTACAGGTACTCTTAGCTCAAACTGTTCAGAGATGAGTAAACTGAGGTATACAGAGGCAAAACACATTGCCTGTGGTCACTGTTTGTGAGTGACAGAATTGAGACTGAGGCTTATGTCATTTGCTCTTTTTCCTCCTGTGCCCATAACTTCTCAATGTGTTCTCTCATGCATCAAGAGGAAGAAAATATTCTGCACTGATATGTGTAGCAGGTGCTTCCCAAAGATTTTTGAAGTTGAATTTATTCCTTAAACCAGGCTTCCACTGTCTAGCAGGCAGCATACTATCTAAATCCCCCGGCATCCATCAGATTCTCTGGGTCAGTGATTTGTAATGGGAACCTTCTATAGTTGGGATAGAAAGCAATCAATGCAAGGGGCTTACTTTCCTAGTTCCAGGAAAGAGCCTGGTAGGCCTGTTGGTCTCGCCTCACTCCCTGGTGGGCCGCAGTTCCAAAGCCATGGAGTTTGGTGCCTCTTCCAGAATAGAGAGTGGCAAATCTCTTCCCTATGGGGGCTGATCTGCTAAACATTTATCTAGGTTGACTCCGTCTCCAACCTGCAGGGTAAATTTTTAGCCACTGATATGGTTTGGCTGTGTCCCTAACCAAACCTCTTTTCGAATTGTAATCCAAGTTGTAATTCCCATGTATCGAGGGAGGGACCTGTGGGAGGTAATTGAATCATGGGGGTGGTTTCCTCCATGCTGTTCTCATGATAGTGGGTGGGTTCTCAGAAGATCTGGTTGTTTGATAAATGTCTGGCACATCCGCCTTGTCTCTCTCTTGTCTGCTGCCATGTAAGATGTGCTTTGCTTCCCCTTCACCTTCTGCCATGATTGTAAGTTTCCTGAGGCCTCCCCAGTCATGCAGAACTGTGAGTCAATTAAACCTCTTTTCTTTATAAATTACCCAGTCTCGGGTAGTATCTTTATAGCAGTGTGAAATGGACTAATACAGCCTGTGTCTGAAAAATACTTTTACCTTTAAGAAGAGGAGCAACTGTTAAGAAACTAACCCATTTCCGTTTAACTTCATTGCTTCTCTAGCTTGTAATGAGAGGTGTAAACCAAAGACATGCACTTGCTAAAATGATCTTTTGTGGCTGAAAATGATTGTTACATGTACTAGTAAATAATCGTTTCTATTTTGGTTACTAACAAAATGAACAGGCTCTGCTTTTCATAATTGGCTTCATGAGTGTGGATTTTGGAAATAATTCTAGGGGAACAGAGGGCCTGGAAGAGGAGCCCAATCAAGTCACTCACTGCAATAACTTAAGCAACAACAATGCAGTAAGTAAAAACCCTCTCAGATCTAAAATACTGGTTTTCTGTATGTCAATTTCTTAGTAATTTCTTCCATTTCCTATCCACTACTCTAAATTATTTTGATTTTTCTGTATTTGGATATAGGAACCCAGTGGTGCTGTCCCTGTCCGTCTGTAATAGTCTTTTCTCATACTGCTGATAGAGACATGCCCGAGGCTGGGAAAAAAAAGAGGTTTAATGGACTTCCAGTTCCACATGGCTGGGGAGGCCTCACAATCACAGCAGAAGGCAAGGAGGAGCAAAGCACGTCTTAAATGGATAGCAGCAGACAAAGAGAGAACTTGTGCAGGGAAACTCCCGTTTTATTAAAACCATTAGATCTTGTGAGACTTACTCACTATCACAAGAACAGCATAGGAAAGGCCTGCCCTCATGATTCAATTACCTCTTACTTGGTCCCTCCCACAACACATGGGAATTGTGGGAGTTACAATTCAAGATGAGATATGGGTGGGGACACAGCCAAACCATATCACTGTCCCACCCACCTGCAGCTTCAGTATCCTCCATGTTCTCCAGAACAGAGTCCAAAGACCCAAGCAAATCTCCCTAAGTCAACCCACTTCTCCAAGCACAACTCTGAACCTCCTTCCACGTGCTGCCACTCCAAACTTTTCTTTTGTTCCCTAACCTTCTGGACTCCTTCACACTTTCACACCTTTGCAATATCATCTCCTTTTCTCCCCCAGTAGTTAACTTTCTCTCCGTCCTTTAAGACTCATTCAGGCCTTTCCTCTCACATCCCCATCACGAAGAGTGTTCTTGATTCAAGCTCTAATGCATTACTGGGATGCGTTCCTCCTGCTGCTCTCTAGCTTGGCTCCTAAGGACTTGGGATTAAGTTACTGCCACAAATGCAAACTGTGTCCCTCTCTTGTCCATTCCACACACTGCTGTGCTGGGCAAAGCTCATTGTATATGTTCATAAATCCTTGGTGAATTAATGAATACAAGAAAAGAACCAATTGAGTGATTTTCTAAAGCACAAAAATATCACTTTGTTACTCATACCCTTAGAGGATCCTTTTAAACTCATTGCTGATGGAATAGAGACTTTCCACAACCAGCTCCATTTTCTCTCCCTAGCTTCATCTCTGTTGCTCTCAACTCCCTTGTTGTTCACACTCCACATGCTCTGGAGACACCAGGGTGTCTCCATCCTTTTCTCATGCTACTCCCCTGGTCTGGAAAGTTCTTTCTGATATGGTTTGGCTTTGTATCTCCACCCAAATCTCATGTTGAACTGCAATTCCCAAAGTTGGAGGGAGGGACCTGGTGAGAGGTGATTGGATTGTGGCCACAGATTTCCACCTTGCTGTTCCTCTGATAGTGAGTTCTCATGAGATCTGGTTGTTTAGAAGTGTGTAGCACTTTTCCCTTCACTCTCTGTCTCCTGCCGCCATGTGGATATGTGCTTGCTTCCCCTTTGTCCTTCCATCATGATTGTAAGTTTCCCAAGCCCTCCCTAGCCATGCCTCTGGTACAACCTGTGGAACCGTGAGTCAATTAAACCTCTTTTTTTTAAATAATCTACTCAGTCTCAGGCAGTTCTTTATAGCAATGTGAGAATGGACTAATACACTTCCCTTCTTGACTTTCTTGTGAACATCTCCCACTTTGCAAAACACAGCTCATATCCTCAATGATCCTCTACCTGACTTCACACAGCACAAAGTGCTCTCTCTCCCACCTCTCCCACTCTCTCAGTGGTTTCTAAATTATGGGTTATGACTCATTAGTGAGTCATTGCATTCAGTTTAGCAGGTCCCACCCAGAACTTTAAGCAATGAAATAGAAAAGTATCAAAAAACCTCTGTCACAGTAAAAGTATAAAACGTGTTTCAGTGTCTGTAAGTGTGTGTAACGGGTGTGTGGGGGTGTATGCTGATTCACAAATAAATGGGTGAGTTTTGTAGTCAATTCCATTAGTTACTAGTATTTCTGAGGAAATAACTTTCCTCTGGGTGAAGCTATCATTCTCCATTATGTGTCAACTATGTTGCTAGGCCCAGTGAAGGATACTGAGTTAGATTTGGGCTTAAGCTTTAGCTCGGACATAATTCTAGCACCAAATCTCTATTCCATTATTTTCTCTCCTTTCCATCTTAAGCATTCACAAGTGCATTTAGCATTGCTGCAGTTCTTGGATCTAATGTCCTAAGAGAGTTGAATGCTTGTCCTAGTGTGCCTAACAAGAAAGAGTACACTTTTCAAAGAACCTAGCTATTCATGCAGTGATAGGCATTTTGCAAGTAAATATTCTCATTCTCCAAGGACCCTCAGAGAGCCATATCAGTAACACAAATAAAAAGCTCCCATTGGTACAATCAGAAAGACTGACTTTCCTTTGCCATGGCTAGTCTGCCCATTTTTAGCTACCAAGCATCAATTCCAGATTCTCAGATTCCCCTTCCTTTCTGCCTGTAGCTCTATCTCTTTGAGCCCTGATGCTGACATGTATGTTAGAGGAAATCAAGATAAGTTATTATATAGAATGCAGAGCCTAGATGGAGTTCAGTCTCTGGAATGAAATTAATTATTTAAGTAATGAAATGTGAGTAATGCACTGAGGACATAGAGCAATTTTGTGTGATTTTCCAAACTCCAAACTGCAAAATACTTACAGAAAACTTAACATGAATTTGGCCATATACTAGAGTCTTGGGTCATGTAGTCCTGGTCACATGGTTTGTATATCACATCGTTTTCTGGTGTTTTAATTTTGCCTGGTGGTGAATGATCAAAGGCCTGTTGATGGAGGAAAAAACCCACTTTGATAGTCCAAAGGGATTTGTGTGTGGACTTAAGATTTCCAACAGCCTTCTCTACTTTTCTCACTCAGAACATGTTTTTCTCCCCCAAGAGAATTCTTTCAAGCTAAGGTTGCTTTAAAAACTAGAAAGGATAAAAAAGGCCCATAAATACACCACAGTAAGTCACTGGGAAAGCTAGAAAGAAAATCACCAGCATCACTGAGCTCGTTAGCACCAGCGGGTGCTGCACCGAAGTGAGGAGTGGGGAGCCCGGCTGCCTGGGTTCAGATTCCAGCTCTGCCACTTGCTTGTCTTGTGGTCCCAAGGAAGACCCAAAACTCCTCTGTGCCTCAGTTTCTTCACCTGTAAAGTGGAAACAAAAATTATCTACTCTGTGGAGGTGTTTTAAAGAGTCATTTAGTAAATATATGCCAAACGCTTAGGTCTTTCCCTGACATAAGTACTCTATCCTGTTACGATCATTAACTGTTGAACAGAGTTGAAAACTACTCTGTTCCATAAGAAGGCAGGGAAAGAATTTGCCATACCCATACCTGGTTATGACAATGAAATGTATTCTTTCCTCCTACCCATTACCTACAAAGTAATGATCATTAAAGCATGTGAATCCAGGGAGGATTCTAAGGTCCAATACATGTTCATGGTGAGGAAGAACAATGACAACATTCACAGTATGTTTCTCTTTTGATTTTTATTCCTATGGTGAATTAGTGTTCTCCCAGCTTTTCAAAAGGCATAATTGACAAAATTGTCTATATGTAAGGTGTACAACATGACATTTTAATATACATATACATTATAAAATGATTATCCTAATCAAGCTAATTAACATATCTATTACCTCATATAGTTAATGTATTTTTTTTCTGGTAGGAAAATTTGGGATCTACTTTCTTAGCAAATTTCAAGGATACAGCAAAGTATGTTTGTGTTTTTTAAAATTTTTATTTCAGTAGCTTTTGGGATACAAGTGTTTTTTTGTTACATGAATGAATTATATAGTGGTGAATTCTGAGATTTTAGGGCACCCATCACTGGAGTAGTGTACATTGTACCTAAAGTGTACTTTTTTTTTTTTTTTTTTAAACTGGAGTCTTCCTCTGTTGCCCAGGCTAGAGTGCAATGGTGTGATCTCGGCTCATGGCAACCTCCACCTCCTGGCTTCAAGCTATTCTCCTGCATCAGCCTCCTGAGTAGCTGGGACTACAGGCGCCCCGACCACGCCCTGCTAACTTTTGTATTTTTAGTAGAGACGGGGTTTCACTGTTGGCCAGGCTGGTCTTGAACTCCTGACTTTAGGTGATCTGACCACCTTGGCCTCCCAAAGTGCTGGGATTACAGGCATGAGCCATTGTGCCCAGCCAAGTGTAGTTTTTTTATTCATAGCTCCCCACCCATTCTCCCCATCCTGAGTCTCTAGAGTCCATGATATCACTCTGTATGCCTTTGCATACCCATAGCTCAGCTCTCACTCATAAATGAGAACATAGAGTTTTTGGTTTTCCACTCCTGTGTTACTTCACTTAGAATAATGTCCTCTAGCTCCATCCAAGTTGCTGCAAAAGACATCATTTTGTTCTTTGTTGTGGCTGAGTACTATTCCATGATATATATGTGTCACATTTTGTTTATTCACTCACTGGTTGTTGGGGACTTAGGTTGGTTTCATATCTTTGCAATTGTGAATTGTAGCACAGAATTATTAACTATGATCACCATACTGTACATTAGATCTACAAAACTTATTTATCCTGCATAACTTTGTACCCTGTATCCTGAAACATTGCACCCTTTGATCAACGTTTCCCTCCTTCCCCATCCCCATTCCTGGAAATCTCCATTCTACTCTCTGCTTCTGTGAGTTTCACTATTTCAGAGTCCACATCTAAGTGAAATAATGCAGTAACTGTCTTTCATTTAACTTAACATAATGTCCACTTTGTTTAATCTATGTTGTAGCAAATGACAGGATTTCCTTCTTTTTAAAGATAGAATAATATTGCATTGTATGTGTACCACACTTTTTTCGCATTCACCCATTGCAATAGAAAGAACTTTGTTTTAGGCCAAAGGAAAAATCACAGGATACTTAGATATATGCCATATCTTGGTTATTGTGAATAATGCTGTAATAAATATGGGAGAGCAGATATTTCTTTGACATACTTACTTTCTTTGGATATATACCTTGAAGTAGGATTGCTGGATCATAGATAGTTCTATTTTTCCTTTTTTCTTTTTGACAAAACTTTACACTGTTTTCCATACTGACTGTACAAATTTACATTCTGAATAACAGTGTACAAAGATTCTCTATATCTTTACTAATACTTGTAATTTTTTGTCCTGTTGGTAATAGCTGTTCTAACACATGTGAGGTAATATCTTACGGTTTTCATTTGTATTTCTCTGGTGATTAGTGATGTTGAACATCTTTTCCTGAACCTGCATTTGTATGTCTTCCTTGGAGAAGTGTCTATTAGGTTTTTTTTTTTTTGAGATGAAGCCTTGCCCCGCAATCTTGGCTCACTGCAACCTCCACCTCATGAGTTTATGCAGTTCTCCTGCCTTAGCCTCCTGAGTAGCTGGGGTTACAGGCACACACCACAATGCCTGGCTAATTTTTGTATTTTTTTTTTTTTTTTATTAGAGACAGGGTTTCACCATGTCAGTCAGGCTGGTCTCGAACCCCTGACCTCGTGATCTGCCCACCTCAGCCTCCCAAAGTGCTGGGGTTACAGGTATGAGCCACCATGCCTGGCCCAGGTCTTTCGTCTATTTTTAGGTTACATTATTTGTTTTTTTTACTATTGAGCTGTTTGAGTATTTTATGTATTTGAATATTAACCCTTATTAGGTAAATGGTATACAAATATCTTCTCCCATACCATAGGTTGACTTTTCATTCTATTGATTGTTTCCTTGGCTGTGCAGAAATATTTTAGTTTGATACAAATCTGTATTAGGCTGTTTTTGCCTTGCTGTAAAGAAATACCTGAGGCTCCATAATTTATAAGGAAAAGAGATTTAATTGGCTCATGGTTGTGTAGGCTGTACAAGCATGGCATTAACATCTGCTCGGTTTCTGGGGAGACCTCAAAAAGCTTCCAATCATGGCAGAGAACAAGGTAGGAACAGGTATGTCACATGGTGAGAGTAGTAACAAGGGAGGGGTGCCACACACTTTAAAATAGCAGAACTTGTGTGAACTCAGAACCAGAACTCACTTATTATCATGAGGACAGCACCAAGCTACTCATGAGCGATCTGCTTCCATGGCCCAAACACCTCTCAGTAGGCCTCACCTCCAACATTAAGGATTATATTTCAACATGAAATTTGGAGTGAAAAAATATCTGAACCATATCAAATTCAATTTGCCACTTTTTGCCTATTTGGTTTTTGAGGTTATAGCCAAAAGCTTACTTACAGAAGTCTTTCCCATATGTTTTTTGCTATCTGTTTAGTTTCAGGTCTTACAGTGAAGTCTTTAATTCCTATTGAGTTGGATGAATATAAAGTGAGATAAAGATTAAGTCTTACTCTCCTGCATGTGGATATCCAGTTTTATCAACACCATTTATTCTTTGCCTATTGTGTGTTCTTGTGTTCTTGGAACCTTTGTTGAAGATCAGTCAACCATAAATGTGTGGATTCATTTGGCGGCTTTCTGTTCATCTCCATTGGTCTGTATGTCTGTTTTTATGCAAGTACTCTACCCTTTTTATTATTATAGCTTTGTAATATAATTTGAAATTGGACTACGTGATCCCTCCAGCTTTATTCTTCTTGCTCAAGATTGCTTTGCCCATTCAGGGTCTTTTATGGTTCCATATAAATTTTAGAATTGTTTTCTTTTTATATGAAAAAGCCTTTGGAATTTTGATAGGGATTGCATTAAATCTGTAGATAGCTTTGGGTAGTATGGATATTTTAATAATAATAATAATTCTTCCAGTCCATGAACATGAGGTATTTTTCCATTCATTTGTGTCTTCTTCAATTTTTTTTGTCAGTGTTTTATGTAAGTTTTCAGTGTATAGATTTTTCATCTCTTTGTTAAATTCGTATTTTTAACGTTCTTTTAAATAGAGTTGTGTCCTTAATTTCTTCTTCAGTTAGCTTATTGTCAATATATAGAAACACAATTGATGGTCAGGGCTATAGGCTAGGCCTGAGGTTAGGTGAATTTACTGCTTGGGATGGGCAAAATTAGAGGTCATGCTCCTTAGAAATGCATGATTAAGATTGTTTCACTGTCAGGGTGGAGCTATTAGGTGGGCTTTTGGCTGAAGGAGTGGCTCTTTGACCTCCCAGATCAAGCTAGTCTGGCCCCTATTCTCCAAAATGTGTGGAGGTAGAAGTTTCCTTGCCTCGGTGGGGTCATTATGGGAGCTTTTTGGCTAAGTGGAGCTGCTGCTTGATTTTGTAGGTAAGGAGGTCTAGCCTTTACTCTTCTCCTAAATGCGTGGAGGTGGGAGTCTTCTTGCCTAGGTGGGGGTTGCTCGGGTGGGTTCTGAGGCTGGGTGTGAAGACTAGCAGTATAAGGACTCAAGCTGAGTTAAACTGCCTGCCATGTTTCTAAAAGTCACCAGTCCAGCTTTGCAAGTGAGTTAGGAGGTTGGCTAGTGTCTGTGATCAGGTGCTGTAGCTGGCAGGAATTTATTACTAATTCAATCTCATTGCTTGTTATTGGCCTCTTCAGGATTTCTGTTTCTTCCTGGATCAATCTTGGGAGATTGTATGTTTCCAATAATTTATCAATTTCCTAGGTTTTCTAGTTTGTGAGCACATAGTTTTTCACTGTAGTCTCTGATGTTATCAATTGTAATGTCTCTTTTTTATTTCTAATTATGCTATTTGGATCCTTGATTCTTGTTTTAGTTAGCCTAGCTAGTGGTTATCAATATTATCTTTTCAAAGAACAATTTTTTCATTTCATCGATCCTTTGTATTTATTTTTTTCTCAATGTCATTTGGTTCCTCTCTGATCTTAGTTATTTGTTTTCTTTTGCTAACTGGGTTTGTTTGTTCTTGTGTTTCTAGATCCTTGAGGTGCAATGTTAGGTTGTTAATTCCACTTAGTTGAAGGTTTGTTAGTTCCACTTAGTCTAAAAGTTCAGTTTTTTAAGTTAATTTGTCTTTGTTAATTTTTGTCTCAATTATCTGTCTAGTGTACGTGAGATATTGAAGTCCTTTATTTTTATTGCATTGCCATCTATTTCTTTCTTTGGCTCTAGTAACATTTGTATTATGAATTTGGGTGCTCCAGTACTGGGTGCATATATATTTAGGGTTGTTATATACTCTTGTTGAATTTATCTCTTTATCAGTATGTATTGGCATTCCTTGTCTTTTCTTACTGTTTTTGGTTTAATATTTGTTTCATCTCATATAGGTATAGGTACTCCTGCTCACTTTTGGTTTCTGTTTCCATGAAGTAACTTTTTTTAACCCTTTACCTTTAGTCTGTGTGTCTTTACCAGTAAGGTGAGTTTCTTGTAAGCACATATAATTAGTTCATGTTTAAAAAAACCCATCTAGCCATTTGTATCTTACAAGTAGAGCATTTAATCCGTTTATATTCAAGGTTAATATTGATATGTGATGTTTTATTCCTGTCATAATGTCAATTGTTATCTAGTTGTTTTGTGGATTCTTTCTTTTTTCTCTGTCTTTGTGGCTTCTTGGAGTTATGTTGTATTGCCATTTGAGTTCCTTTTCTTCCCCTTTTAATTGTTTATAAGACTTAGGAGTTTTACACCTTTTTGTGTTTTATGATGTCTCTTTTTTCTTAATATAGGCATTTCTCACTATAAATTTTCTGCTTACAATTTTTTCTTGCTGTATCTTCTAAGTTTTGGAATGTTGTGTTTACATTTTTATTTGTCTCAAGACTTCTCACATTTATTTTTTGATTTATTCTTTAACCTATTGATTGTTCAGAAGTGTGTTAATTTCCATGTGTTTTTGAATTTTCCAATTTTCCTCTATTATTGATTTCTGGTTTCATACCCTTGTGATTGGAAAAAGATACTTATTGTAATTTCAGTCTTTTTAAATTTGTTAGGACTAGTTTTGTGGCTTAACTTATGATCTGTATCATCTATCCTAGAGTATATTCCTTGGGTACTTGAAAAGAACGTGTAGTCTCCTGCTGATCACTGGAATTTTCTGTATGTCTGTTAGGTCCATTTGGTCTATATTGTTGTTCAAGTCTGCTGTTTCTTTTTCTTTCTTGCTTTCTTTCTTTCTTTTTTTTTTTTTTTTTGACGGAGTTTCACTCTTGTTGCCCAGGCTGGAGTGCAGTGGCATGATATCGGCTCACTGCAACCTTTGCCTCCTGGGTTCAGGCCCTTCTCCTGCCTCAGCCTCCCGAGTAGGTGGGATTACAAGCATGCACCACTAAGCCTGGCTAAGTTTTGTATTTTTAGTAGAGACGGGGTTTCTCCATGTTGGTCAGACTGGTCTCGAACTCTTGATCTCAGGTGATCCACCTGCCTCAGCCTCCTAAAGTGCTGGGATTACAGGCCTGAGCCACTGCCCCCGGCCAACTCTGTTGTTTCTTTATTCATTTTCTGTCTGGATGATCCATGTATCGTTGAAAGTGGGGTATTGAAGTCCCTCCTATTATTGTGTTATTGTCTGTTTGTTCTTTCAGTTCTGTGAATAATTGATGTATTTAGGTGCTTCAGTGCTCTCTGCATATATATTTACAGTTATTATATCCTCTTGATGGATTGTCATTTTGTCATTATATGATTATCTTCTTTGTCTCTTGTGATTTTTTTATCTTGTTTTTATTTTGTCTGATATACATATAGCTACTTTTGCTTTCTTATTTGCATGGGGTATCTTTTGTTCCTTCTCTTTCAGCTTATGTAGACCTTTAAATCTAAAGTGAGTCTGTTGTAGGCAGCATGTAGTTGAATTATTTTTTTTTAATTCATTTAGCCATTTTATGTCTTCTGATTGGATAATTTAATTCACTTATGTTTAAAGTAATTATTGCTAGCTTAGAACTTATTGTTCTTCTGACTATTTTTTAGTTCCTTTGTTTCTTTCTTTCTCTCTTGCCAGCTTCCTTTGTGGTTTGGTGATTTTTGTAGTGATATGTTTTGATTCTGTTATCTTTCTCTTTCTGCTAGAGACTTTTTCTTAGTGGTTATAATGAGGTTTATGTAACAGAAAACAGTCTTTAGTTACAACATTCTACTTTGGTTGAGTGCAGTGGCTCATGCCTATAATCCCAGCACATTGGGAGGCCGAGGCAGGTGGATCATGAGGTCAGGAGATCAAGACCATCCTGGCCAACATGGTGAAACCCTGTCTCTACTAAAAATACAAAATTAGCTGGGCATGGCGGCATGCACCTGTAGTCCCAGCTACTCAGGAGGCTGAGGCAGGATAATTGCTTGAATCTGGGAGGTGGAAGCTGCAGTGAGCTGAGATCGCGCCATTGCACTCCAGCCTGGGTGACAGAGTGAGACTCCATCTCAAAAACAGTAACAACAGTAACACAAAAATTCTACTTTAAGAGGATAAATTTTTGTAAAAATTGTACACTTTAATTCTCCTTCCTCCACATTTTATATTATTGATGTCTCAATTTACATCTTTTTGTAATTTGTGTTTATTAACAAGTTACTGCAGCTCTAGTTATTTTTAAGACTTTTTTTTGCTAGAGGTAAAAGTGATTTGTGCACCACAATTACAGTATTAGAATATTCTGAATTTGACTATATTCTTACTTTTGCAATGAGTTTTATTTTCACAATGTTTGTTAGTGTCCTGTTGTTTCAACTTGAATTGTCTTTGGGCTCACTGATGGTTTTTTCTGCTTGATTGAGTCTGCTGTTGAAATTCTTTATGAAATTTTTCAGCTCAGACTTTGTATTCTCTATTTCCAGAATTTCTGTTTGGTTCTTTTTTATGGTATCTGCTTGTTAACCTACTGATTTTATTCACATATTGTTTTCCTGATTTTGCTTAGTTATCTGTTTTTTTTTATAGCTCACTGAGTTTCTTTAAGTTGGTTATTTTGAATTCTTTGTCAGACCATTAATAGATCTTAATTTATTTAGGATCAGCTACTGATGCTTTATTTATTTATTTGTTTTTTGCTGGTGCCATGGCTCCCTGATTATTTATGATCCTTGTAATTTTGAAGAAGTATCTGAACTTTTGAAAAAGTAGGTACCTCTTCCAGTCTTTATACCCCAGCTTCAGCAGAGAAAGCCTTATAGCGGTAAGCCTGTCCAGGGATTTTGGACAGGCTGGCTGCCAGTGTCTGCAGGTAGGCTTGCCATTGGAGTCCTCAGATGGACTGACGTGGTATCTGGGTCAGTAGGTGAAAGAGTCTGGAGCCTGAATCTGCAGGTGCTAGTTTGGTGCCTGAGGCCATGAGGCCAAACCTGGAGCCTAGGGTCATGGGGATTGGCCTGGTGCCAGGATTCAGTGGAGAAGGCCTGATACTGTGGTTCATGGTGAATTTGTGTACTCAGTTTATCCTCCTCCTTCCATGTGAATGGCACCTCTGTCTGCACTTTAGCTTGGGAAAGAGATGACATGGGTAATGTGAAGCTGTTCTTCCTACCATGTTCAATCTATTTTTTCTTATTTCTGTTCTACACTCAGGTGCTATAATTTCTCATCTGAATGACTTAGCTCTTGTGAAGGTCCTTTCATGTGTGGATGGTTGTTCATGTTGATGTGTCTATAAGGGAATGAGTGTTGGTTTCTACTATTCCATCAACTGGCTGACATCATCAATTTCAACTTTTTTCTTGTATTTAAAATTGGGTAAATATCCCAAGCAAGTAAGAAAATTGATACTCACAGTGACCTCTTCAACAGAAAACCTCACACATTTGGTTTTGAGTCCTCAGCTTTGATTATTGTGAAAATGACTGTAATGTGATTTTGTGTGAAAAGCTATATTACAGAACTTAATGATACCAGGGATTTGCTGATATTTCCTACATCTACATACCTTTATTAGCAACTTCACTCTGCATCGTCACCTGCAGATTTCCCCCTGATGTATAGGGTCATGGATACTCTTGTCCCTAGGGACATTTCCCAAAAAATGTTCTCAGAAGAATGCAAATACCAAGAATAAAGAGTGTGTATTACCCAGAACCTGATAGACCATCATCCATATTGTACATTCTAAGTGTCATATCTAGCTAACCTGTGTTTGGGGTCAATTCACACAACTTCTGAGCAATTTCCTTCTTGTCACAAGTCATTAGCTCCCATGATGTGTGATCACTCCTAGTTCTCCTAAAATAAAAATGATGATACTAATATTGTCATTTAAAAAATAGAGATATTATTTGTGTGTTCAGCGTTTTGATTTGTAGCTGTATTGCCCTTAGTCTGTTTCTTTCTTAATTTGTTCATTCATCCAACATTTCTTGTTCCTATTTGTCATCCATACAACTTATGTCTGCCACAAGCAGTTGAAGAACAGTTCTGGAGGGTCACATTAAAGATGCTGATGTAGAAACACAATAATGTGATGTGTGCATTACAATCTTTGAATGTATACTGTTTATGTACATTATATAGTATACTCTGTAGAATTAAAAGGAGAAATTATAGTTTGTAGAATACATTAGATTAGGAAACCAATCAAAATCATTTCTTCTGTGACCGATTCCCATTGTTTGACTGTATGCTGTGAAGAACATTAAGCAGAAGTACAGGTGATCTATTATCCCTTCATGGGGTTTTTGCAGAAATTTCCTACCTCCTCCCTTTGTGTCTCCCACAGTATGGAATGGAGCAAGGATGGGAACTGGGCTTTCCAAACCTGCAAAGAGTGTGCTGTCTCTCCAGGAACTACCATATCTCTGATGATGATGGGGTTTTGTGAAAAATCTTAGCAAAATAATATCATAGGTCATCTAATAGTTATGCTTTGATAATCTGTCTTTCAAGGGGATCAGGCTATCCCAGTCAGAAACTAAACCCCAGAATAGAGACAAATTTAAAGTCAGAATATATTTCAGTGGTCAGTGACTTTGTGGATGTGAGGCTGAGACCTGTGAAGTAGATGACCTTTCCTAGATCACACAGCAAATCAGTGAAAAAACCAAGAGACAGAATTGAAATCTCTGCCTTGCAGTCCATTCCACGAGGTTGCCTCTTTCTACAGCATATTTATTTATTTTTACTTTAAAATTTTAAAAGAATGCACAAACTTTTATACATGTAAGTAACTCTGTTGGATGGTGTGGTACAGTGTACCATGGCTGAAAATGGGGTTCTGTGGCTTAGGGCAACTCAAAATCTTTACCCTTCCTGCATTTGTATATAAAATGAATATTGTAAGTTTTCAATGGTTTTATATATACCTAACATGGTGACTGGAAGAACTATTGTTTTTGAAGCTGGAATTTGTAGAGCGATTTTTTTTGAAGCTGGAATTTGTAGAGGGTATTGTATAACTAAGAAAATATCTTTCCAAAATATCTGCCCTGAATAGACCCAGTAATCTTTTTATTTCCTAAGTAGGAAAACTTAAATGCAGACAGACACTAAGTAATGTTTCCTGACTCCAAATGTTCACAATATTCATTTTAAAAATCAGATGTGTCAATTCTAGCTCTTTGTGTATACAAGTACCAATGTTCTCACATGCTATCAGTTTCTGGAAATACCCCAATGCAATGGGATTTGAGACACAGATGGGACCTCTTTGGCTATCTACATGAGAAGACAGGAGAGAATAATGGTTGAAGAAATGTGCTTTGAGTCAAGATGGTCTGGTTTCAAGTCCCATCTCTTCTGAATACTACTATGTGGCCTAGAGAATGTTACTTACACTCTAAGCCTCAGTTTTCCTATGTAAACTTGAGACTACTAAATAGTATCTACATTTTTTGGGTTATGGTGATAATGACATGAGTTAGTAGAGATAAAGTATATCACTCATTACTTGGTACATTCTGAGGACTCAGAAATAACCATCAGTATTACTATCTATCCTCACTCTTTACTCTTCAGTATGATTGAAACCCAGAGGATTTCAGCAACTTGCCCAAGTCCACACAGTTAGTGGTGTAATCAGAAACATTATCCAGATTTCTTAAATATCAATAAAAGATTGATTATTGCCTCTAGTCAGGAAAAAAAATTCAGCCTAAGAATATGATGTAATTAATGAATCTTCTCAAACAGCATAATCTCTCTTGATTCCAATGAGTACTACAAAATATAGGGGGGGCCATGAATGGGAAATGTTTTTTCTCAAACTTGTATCATGCCTAGAGAACTTTTCTTAAAGACTTCCACCTCATGAGTTAGAGAACTAGGCAGAAAAGTCCCAAAGATATTAAATAATGCAGTTTAATGATTTCCTCAGGGGAATCTTGGATATAGAAAGAGATAAAGCATCTCTTGCTGATAAAAAGAGCCTCAAGAGAGAAGTTTAAGTTGAATTCTGTAAAACCAACGCTTATGACTTCATTGTTGCAAAGAGCCTCTGAAGGATGCAGATGGAAAAAAACATATTTCAATTTATTTTATATCAAAGTAGTGGGTTGTCGCTGAAACTACGGTTTCTGGGGAACTATAGTTTCAGGGACAACTGCAATCAGTTGAGCTTTATAAAAAGAATAGTGTTTGCCTGGTTAATGGAACTAGTGATACTAAGATACCATTTGGCTACCTACCTGTTGTCATAGGAAAGGGTCTGGTCCAATGGCGTGATACAGTCAGCTTACACTGGCATGTGAGAAGTCACTGCGCCTGTCTCTTCTCCAACTGGTGTTCAGTGACATCATGTTAACTCAAAATCAGTCGTGATGGGAGAGTTTACACCACAGAAACTGGCAAATGCTACAGAGTAGGGCTTTTCTCCCTCACGCCACTAGGGATACTTCCTACATAAATCATCTTAGGCAGGTAGGAATGAGTGAGTGTGAGAGTGTGTGTGTGTGTGTGTGAGAGAGAGAGCACGCACACATGAGAGACCTACTTTCTTTTCATAAGTAGCCTGGCACTTTTCATGTGTTATGATTTAGAAATGACTTTTTAAAAAGTATATACTCCCTAAAATGAATTCTGAAAAAAAAAAATCTTATTTTCAGTTGAATTCTTCATGGTTTATTAATCTAATCTGAAACAAAACAACGAAACCACAAGGGCAAATCTTATTTGAGAAAAAATAATGCTAGCCAGTAAAATATAAAAGGTGCAGATATGAAAGTTAGAAACTGTGAAAAAGTGTATTTGGGAAGGTTTTTGAATTTTTGCCCTTTGTGGGCACTGAAATCCAGTGAGAGTCACAGAGCTAGGGGAGACCTATAGGTTCATTGTGTAAATTACAGACTCCCAATGGTTTTGATTTAAAAGAGGCTTGATCAATAAGCCATTGTGCCTCAGTCTCATGTAGAAGGTACTAGACAAGGTCCCAGTGCAGATGGCGGTTCAATTGTCTCTGTCATGACTAATAGAAAGGGGAGGTGGGAGAACATTGGCCAATTCTGCTAACTGATCTGAGCTCACCTGCTCAGGTACTTGCTGTGCTGAAACAACTTGGGCCTCCTGCCAAGCATGGAAGCAGAAAAGAGTTGTTGTTTCTGCAGATCACTGGGTCCCCAAGTGGAATGAACTGAGCCAGCAGGCCCAGAGCCTTTTCCTTAGCTCTAATCAGATGCACCATTAATCTTTTCTTAGAAGTAAAGGACAAGGAGAGGGTTACTTTAGCAGACGGTCCCTTTCTATAAAATAAAACATGAGGTATGGGGAATAAGTGTCCCTTCAACCTCATTATCACCCAGAGGACAATGTGAGTGTTATGAGAGCAGGAGACAGAGAGACCCAAGTTCAAATCCTGATCAATGACTTCCTGGTTAGGTGGTCTAGGATAGGGTTTTACAAACTCTGTAGGCCTCAGCTTCCCCATCCGTAAACTGGGATGGTAATAGGCTGTGGTGAGATTTCATGGGGTGCTGCATGGAAAACCTTAGCACAGCGCCTCATTTATGACAAGTTCCCAATACAAGTCAGCTAGTGGGAAAATTATTGTGTGTTGTACGTTGCATAGTAGCTTTGGAGAAGACCAACGGTAGCACAGCTCGTCACTATGGCTGCTTGTTCAGTGAAGGCCTAATCATTTCTAAAGGTTGCAAACTACACTTGAAGTCTTAATTAAGGTTAATAAATTCCATACTGATTAGAACAGTAACAACCACTGTCTTTTTCTGTGGGGCTACAGCTATTGAGTTGGAGAATATTACATTATTGCCAAGGTCAACATCTCCTTAATGCCAAATTTCAATGGGAAATTAGGAGGCAAGTTGGACAGTTCTAGAGCCTCAGGCCCTTGCTAAAAAGTCCATCTTTCAACTTTCCTCCTAATTCAGCCCAGGGAAATAGGTAATCAACAGTCCAACCTCCTCAAGAAGAGAGAGAAATGTACCTTTCTACCTGATTCACCTTGAGACATACAGGAAGATGCTTAAGGAGGATTCTATATTTTGGTCAAATGGTTATGTCTATGTAAAGATTTCTTGTGTGTATGTACTTTCTTTTTAGAATCTCAAAGACTTATTCCTTACAGTTTAATGGTGTCAAACTTAATTTTTTTAAAAAAATTCACCTTATGTACCTAACTTATCCCACATCATTTGAAATCAAAGAAATGTGGGCTCAGTCCTCCAGTTACAAAAGGTGTAACTGTGGGCAAGTTAGTCTTTGTGAAACCCAGCTGTTCCCCTCTGTAAAATGGGGTAATAGCATCTACCTCAACTGATTGAGGATTCAATGAGATGCATATATGAAAGCCCTGGTGCTCTAATTGATAAGAGCACCTCTTTTGTCCTTCCTTTTTACCTGAAAATGGAGAAATAACCTTGTAAATTTCATGTGTTGATTTTCTAACAACAGACAAAAGGTTATGACATATATTGCATGTTATAATTTAGTGGAACTGCTCTGGCAAAATAAAAATAGTGGTACGTTGGGCTCCCTAGGAAAAACATGTTTAGCTGCGATTAATGTAGACCACTGATGAGTATTAATAAACTAGATAGTGGAGATATCAAGATAATAATGTCTACAGCATTGGTAAAGCTGTGACTCAAAACTTTTTTATGGAGGAAAAAAATAGAAAAACTGCAGTGGAAAATGATGTTTTAAATTTTACCATTGCTTTCATTTCATTTGCAAGTCTCTGATCCCATTTTTAACACATTATAGAGTGAAATTTGTATAAGATGATGATAATTTTATTATAAAATATTAATAAAGCACCCACAGGCATTATGAAAATGATTGTTACCATATCTATCCTGAATTGAAGCAGATGAGTTAGTGAGCACTGAGGAATATTATGCTGGATATATTCGAGGCTTCATTTTAATTCTGTTTGCCAAGGGAAATGCCATAAAGGAAGAATAAAACTGTTTTCTAGCCACTCATATCATAACACACATTTGCAATTAAAAGCAGTCCATCTTTTGATTACAAAGGTGATTTTCAGGGTATTATTTTTAACTCTTTGTTGAAACAAGCACCTCCTTTCTCCATTAACCTCCCGGGAGAAGGTAGTCTGCCCTTACAATTTAAGGCACATCTTAGAGCCTTCCATGTAATTTACACATTGCAAGTTTGCTAATGGGTTCTTTATATCAAAACTACCATACACAGAAAATCTTTCTTTGAATCTTCGTCTTGAAAGAGACATAGAAACCTGTGAAATTGTAAGAGAAGGTTTTATGAAATTGTGACTAAGTTAAATGGAGTTACACTTTTGAGAAGTCAGACTTTACCTAGAAATTTAATGACAGACGCAAGAGGATGTCAAATTCAAATTCAAGTTTCTTTTTCCTCTCAGCCTTTTCAGATTAATGCCAAGAAAAGATATGCAGAAGAGACACCCATGTCATTGGACAAGAGGTTCTAATATTACGTAACAGGTAATGTAATTTCCCATTTTGCTATTTGATAGTCCTGTCTATAGCATACCCAGAGAAACCCTTGGGGAGTTGAGCGATTTATGAGTTCCACAAATTTTTCTCAATGTTGCTACCTTATGTATCACATTTAAATACGGCTATTCTTCATTAAGAAAAATCAAATATCCACAACAATAGCCATGAAGCAACAGATACATTTATTCTGCTTCTCCTCCATTGAGTGATGCTTATTATATCAAAGAGTTTTCGTGGTATTGGAATTGTTCCTCCAGAGCAAACAGGTGACTAATGATTAGAAAGACTGGTCTATGGTCGATGCAAGGGGTCAGCAAACTCTAAGGACCAGACCCAACTCTGGTCTGTGGCTTCCTTTTGTAAATAAAGTTTTATTGGAACACTGCCACGCTCACTTGTTTAGGTATGCTGTTTTCTTTTTTTTTTTTTTTTTTAAGGTGGGTTTTATTTGTTTATTTATTTATTTATTTATTTATTTATTTTATTATACTTTAAGTTCTAGGGTACATGTGCATAACATGCAGGTTTGTTACATATGTATACTTGTGCCATGTTGGTGTGCTGCACCCATCATCTTGTCAGCACCCATCAATTCATCATTTATATCAGGTATAACTCCCAATGCAATCCCTCCCCCCTCCCCCCTCCCCATGATAGGCCCCGGTGTGTGATGTTCCCCTTCCCGAGTCCAAGTGATCTCATTGTTCAGTTCCCACCTATGAGTGAGAACATGTGGTGTTTGGTTTTCTGTTCTTGTGATAATTTGCTAAGAATGATGGTTTCCAGCTGCATCCATGTCCCTACAAAGGACGCAAACTCATCCTTTTTTATGGCTGCATAGTATTCCATGGTGTATATGTGCCACATTTTCTTAATCCAGTCTGTCACAGATGGACATTTGGGTTGATTCCAAGTCTTTGCTATTGTGAATAGTGCCACAATAAACATACGTGTGCATGTGTCTTTATAGCAGCATGATTTATAATCCTTTGGGTATATACCCAGTAGTGGGATGGCTGGTACATCTAGTTCTAGATCCTTGAGGAATGGCCATACTGTTTTCCATAATGGTTGAACTAGTTTACAATCCCACCAACAGTGTAAAAGTGTTCCTATTTCTCCACATCCTCTCCAGCACCTGTTGTTTCCTGACTTTTTAATGATTGCCATTCTAACTGGTGTGAGATGGTATCTCATTGTGGTTTTGATTTGCATTTCTCTGATGGTGAGTGATGATGAGCATTTTTTCATGTGTCTGTTGGCTGTATGAATGTCTTCTTTTGAGAAATGTCTGTTCATATCCTTTGCCCACTTTTTGATGGGGTTGTTTGTTTTTTTCTTGTATATTTGAGTTCTTTGTAGATTCTGGATATTAGCCCTTTGTCAGATGAGTAGATTGCAAAAATTTTCTCCCATTCTGTAGGTTGCCTGTTAACTCTGATGGTAGTTTCTTTTGCTGTGCAGAAGCTCTTTAGTTTAATTAGATCCCATTTGTCAATTTTGGCTTTTGTTGCCGTTGCTTTTGGTGTTTTAGACATGAAGTCCTTGCCCATGCCTGTGTCCCGAATGGTACTACCTAGGTTTTCTTCTAGGGTTTTTATGGTATTAGGTCTAACATTTAAGTCTCTAATCCATCTTGAATTAATCTTCGTATAAGGAGTAAGGAAAGGATCCAGTTTCAGCTTTCTACTTATGGCTAGCCAATTTTCCCAGCACCATTTATTAAATAGGGAATCCTTTCCCCATTTCTTGTTTCTCTCAGGTTTGTCAAAGATCAGATGGCTGTAGATGTGTGGTATTATTTCTGAGGACTCTGTTCTGTTCCATTGGTCTATATCTCTGTTTTGGTACCAGTACCATGCTGTTTTGGTTACTGTAGCCTTGTAGTATAGTTTGAAGTCAGGTAGCGTGACGCCTCCAGCTTTGTTCTTTTGACTTAGGATTGTCTTGGCAATGCGGGCTCTTTTTTGGTTCCATATGAACTTTAAAGCAGTTTTTTCCAATTCTGTGAAGAAACTCATTGGTAGCTTGATGGGGATGGCATTGAATCTATAAATAACCTTGGGCAGTATGGCCATTTTCACGATATTGATTCTTCCTATCCATGAGCATGGTATGTTCTTCCATTTGTTAGTGTCCTCTTTTATTTCACTGAGCAGTGGTTTGTAGTTCTCCTTGAAGAGGTCCTTGACATCCCTTGTAAGTTGGATTCCTAGGTATTTTATTCTCTTTGAAGCAGTTATGAATGGAAGTTCATTCGTGATTTGGCTCTCTGTTTGTCTGTTACTGGTGTATAAGAATGCTTGTGATTTTTGCACATTAATTTTGTATCCTGAGACTTTGCTGAAGTTGCTTATCAGCTTAAGGAGATTTTGGGCTGAGACAATGGGGTTTTCTAAATATACAATCATGTCATCTGCAAACAGGGACAATTTAACTTCTTTTCCTAACTGAATACCCTTGATTTCTTTCTCTTGCCTGATTGCCCTAGCCAGAACTTCCAACACTACGTTGAATAGGAGTGGTGAGAGAGGGCATCCCTGTCTTGTGCCAGTTTTCAAAGGGAATTTTTCCAGTTTTTGCCCATTCAGTATGATATTAGCTGTGGGTTTGTCATAAATAGCTCTTATTATTTTGAGGTACGTTCCATCAATACCGAATTTATTGAGCATTTTTAGCATGAAGGGCTGTTGAATTTTGTCAAAAGCCTTTTCTGCATCTATTGAGATAATCATGTGGTTCTTGTCTTTGGTTCTGTTTATATGCTGGATTACGTTTATTGATTTGCGAATGTTGAACCAGCCTTGCATCCCAGGGATGAAGCCTACTTGATCATGGTGGATAAGCTTTTTGATGTGCTGCTGAATCCGATTTGCCAGTATTTTATTGAGGATTTTTGCATCGATGTTCATCAGGGATGTTGGTCTAAAATTCTCTTTTTTTGTTATGTCTCTGCCAGGCTTTGGTATCAGGATGATGTTGGCCTCATAAAATGAGTTAGGGAGGATTCCCTCTTTTTCTATTGATTGGAATAGTTTCAGAAGGAATGGTACCAGCTCCTCCTTGTACCTCTGGTAGAATTCAGCTGTGAATCCATCTGGTCCTGGACTTTTTTTGGTGGGTAGGCTATTAATTATTGCCTCAATTTCAGAGCCTGCTATTGGTCTATTCAGGGATTCAACTTCTTCCTGGTTTAGTCTTGGGAGAGTGTAAGTGTCCAGGAAATTATCCATTTCTTCTAGATTTTCTAGTTGATTTGCGTAGAAGTGTTTATAGTATTCTCTGATGGTAGTTTGTATTTCTGTGGGGTCGGTGGTGATATCCCCTTTATCATTTTTTATTGCGTCTATTTGATTCCTCTCTCTTTTCTTCTTTATTAGTCTTGCTAGCGGTCTGTCAATTTTGTTGATCTTTTCAAAAAACCAACTCCTGGATTCATTGATTTTTTGGAGGGTTTTTTGTGTCTCTATCTCCTTCAGTTCTGCTCTGATCTTAGTTATTTCTTGCCTTCTGCTAGCTTTTGAATGTGTTTGCTCTTGCCTCTCTAGTTCTTTTAATTGTGATGTTAGAGTGTCAATTTTAGATCTTTCCTGCTTTCTCTTGTGGGCATTTAGTGCTATAAATTTCCCTCTACACACTGCTTTAAATGTGTCCCAGAGATTCTGGTATGTTGTATCTTTGTTCTCATTGGTTTCAAAGAACATCTTTATTTCTGCCTTCATTTCGTTATGTACCCAGTAGTCATTCAGGAGCAGGTTGTTCAGTTTCCATGTAGTTGAGTGGTTTTGATTGAGTTTCTTAGTCCTGAGTTCTAGTTTGATTGCACTGTGGTCTGAGAGACAGTTTGTTATAATTTCTGTTATTTTACATTTACTGAGGAGTGCTTTACTTCCAATTATGTGGTCAATTTTGGAATAAGTGCGATGTGGTGCTGAGAAGAGTGTATATTCTGTTGATTTGGGGTGGAGAGTTCTATAGATGTCTATTAGGTCCGCTTGGTGCAGAGATGAGTTCAATTCCTGGATATCCTTGTTAACTTTCTGTCTCGTTGATCTGTCTAATGTTGACAGTGGAGTGTTGAAGTCTCCCATTATTATTGTATGGGAGTCTAAGTCTCTTTGTAAGTCTCTAAGGACTTGCTTTATGAATCTGGGTGCTCCTGTATTGGGTGCATATATATTTAGGAGAGTTAGCTCTTCCTGTTGAATTGATCCCTTTACCATTATGTAATGGCCTTCTTTGTCTCTTTTGATCTTTGATGGTTTAAAGTCTGTTTTATCAGAGACTAGGATTGCAACCCCTGCTTTTTTTTGTTCTCCATTTGCTTGGTAGATCTTCCTCCATCCCTTTATTTTGAGCCTATGTATGTCTCTGCATGTGAGATGGGTCTCCTGAATACAGCAGACTGATGGGTCTTGACTCTTTATCCAGTTTGCCAGTCTGTGTCTTTTAATTGGAGCATTTAGTCCATTAACATTTAAGGTTAATATTGTTATGTGTGAACTTGATCCTGCCATTATGATATTAACTGGTTATTTTGCTCGTTAGTTGATGCAGTTTCTTCCTAGCCTCGATGGTCTTTACATTTTGGCATGTTTTTGCAATGGCTGGTACCGGTTGTTCCTTTCCATGTTTAGGGCTTCCTTCAGGGTCTCTTGTAAGGCGGGTCTGGTAGTGACAAAATCTCTAAGCATTTGCTTATCTGTAAAGGATTTTATTTCTCCTTCACTTATGAAACTTAGTTTGGCTGGATATGAAATTCTGGGTTGAAAATTCTTTTCTTTAAGAACGTTGAATATTGGCCCCCACTCTCTTCTGGCTTGTAGAGTTTCTGCCGAGAGATCTGCTGTTAGTCTGATGGGCTTCCCTTTGTGGGTAACCCGACCTTTCTCTCTGGCTGCCCTTAAGATTTTTTCCTTCATTTCAACTTTGGTGAATCTGGCAATTATGTGTCTTGGAGTTGCTCTTCTGGAGGAGTATCTTTGTGGCGTTCTCTGTATTTCCTGAATTTGAATGTTGGCCTGCCCTACTAGGTTGGGGAAGTTCTCCTGGATGATATCCTGAAGAGTGTTTTCCAACTTGGTTCCATTTTCCCCCTCACTTTCAGGCACCCCAATCAGACGTAGATTTGGTCTTTTTACATAATCCCATACTTCTTGCAGGCTTTGTTCATTTCTTTTTCTTCTTTTTTGTTTTGGTTTCTCTTCTTGCTTCATTTCATTCATTTGATCCTCAATCGCTGATACTCTTTCTTCCAGTTGATCGAGTCGGTTACTGAAGCTTGTGCATTTGTCACGTATTTCTCGTGTCATGGTTTTTATCTCTGTCATTTCGTTTATGACCTTCTCTGCATTAATTAGTCTAGCTGTCAATTCTTCCACTCTTTTTTCAAGATTTTTAGTTTCTTTGCGCTGGGTACGTAATTCCTCCTTTAGCTCTGAGAAGTTTGATGGACTGAAGCCTTCTTCTCTCATCTCGTCAAAGTCATTCTCTGACCAGCTTTGATCCGTTGCTAGTGATGGGCTGCGCTCCTTTGCAGGGAGAGATACGCTCTTATTTTTTGAATTTCCAGCTTTTCTGCCCTGCTTTTTCCCCATCTTTGTGGTTTTATTTGCCTCTGGTCTTTGATGATGGTGATGTACTGATGGGGTTTTGGTATAGGTGTCCTTCCTGTTTGATAGTTTTCCTTCTAACAGTCAGGACCCTCAGCTGTAGGTCTGTTGGAGATTGCTTGAGGTTCACTCCAGACCCTGTTTGCCTGGGTATCAGCAGCAGAGGTTGCAGAAGATAGAATATTGCTGAACAGCGAGTGTACCTGTCTGATTCTTACTTTGGAAGCTTCCTCTCAGGGGTGTAGTCCACGCTGTGAAGTGTGGGGTGTCAGACTGCCCCTAGTGGGGGATGTCTCCCAGTTAGGCTACTCAGGGGTCAGGAACCCACTTGAGCAGGCAGACTGTCCCTTCTCAGATCTCAACCTTGGTGTTGGGAGATCCACTGCTGTCTTCAGAGCTGTCAGACAGAGTCGTTTGTGTCTGCAGAGGTTCCTGCTGCTTTTGTTGTTATTGTTGTTAACTGTGCCCTGTCCCCAGAGGTGGAGTCTACAGAGACAGGCAGGTTTCCTTGAGCTGCTGTGAGCTCCACCGAGTTCAAGCTTCCCAGCGGCTTTGTTTACCTACTTAAGCCTCAGCAATGGTGGCCGCCCCTCCCCCAGCCTCGCTGCTGCCTTGCGGTTAGATCGCAGACTGCTGTGTTAGCAATGAAGGAGGCTCTGTGGGCGTGGGACCCTCCCGGCCAGGTGTGGGTATAATCTCCTGGTGTGCCCGTTTGCTTAAAGCGCAGTATTGGGGTGGGAGTCACCCAATTTTCCAGGTGTTGTGTGTCTCAGTTCCCCTGGCTAGGAAAAGGGATTCCCTTCCCCCTTGCGCTTCCCAGGTGAGGCGATGCCTCGCCCTGCTTCAGCTCTCGCTGGTCGGGCTGTAGCAGCACCGATTGTCCGGCACTCCCTAGTGAGATGACCCCAGTACCTCAGTTGAAAATGCAGAAATCACCGGTCTTCTGTGTCGCTCGCGCTGGGATTTGGAGACTGGAGCTGTTCCTATTCGGCCATCTTGCTCTGCCCTAGGTATGCTGTTTTCATACTTTAAGAGCAGTTGGGCAGTTGAGGAAGAGGCTGTATGGCCTGTAAAACTTAAAATATTTACCTTTACAGAAAATGTTGGCTGAGATCTGGTCTATGCTATCAAAATTACTGACTCTGTCCCTTTCCTCCCACTCCACAATCAATCCACCAGCAAATCCCACTGGCTTTACCTTCAAAATGTAACCAGAGTCCGACCCCTTCTCCTCTCTACCACTTCCTCCTTGGTCTGAGCTGTGGTCACCTTTGCATTGGATTACAAGTTCTTCTAACTAGTCCCCCTGCCTCTGCACTTGCCTGCACATTATCTAATCTCACAGCAACTGGGGTGATCAAAATTATTTACTACTCCAGTGAAAACTCCAGTGATTCATAATCTCATTTGGAATAAAAGCCAATGTTCCTAAAGTAGCTTCTTTGCACTTTCTAGAATATTCTAGACTTGGTCGTGTCTCAGGGTCTTTGCACATGTTGTTCCCACTATGCAGCATGTTCCTTACCCAAAGAGCAACATGCCTCATTCCCTCACCTCCTTCCAGAAATGGCTCTGATGTTATTAGGTTGGTGCAAAAGAAACTGTGGTTTCAGACCATGAATTTTAAATCATTATAACTAGGTTCAAACACATCTTTATTAATCAAAATAGGAACCATTATAATCAACATGTTTTTGCCAACGCGATGTTTGTTTATCCCTGTAGTGTAAAAATCTGTGTTTTGGCGGTGAAACCCCATCTCTACTAAAAAATACAAAAAACTAGCTGGGCGTGGTGGTGGGCACCTGTAGTCCCAGCTACTTGGGAAGCTGAGGCAGGAGAATGGCGTGAACCTGGGAGGCGGAGCTTGCAGTAAGCCGAGGTCGCGCCACTGCACTCCAGCCTGGGTGACAGAGCGAGACTCCATCTCAAAAAAAAAAAAAAAAATCTGTGCTTTGGGATTTGATGAACTCTTGGAAACCCTTTTCTGCGTCCTGCTGGTTGTACGAGCCTTTTCCCTGCAAAAAGTTGTCCAGATGGTTGAGGAAGTGGTAGTCAGTTGACAAGAGGTCAGGAGAATATAGCGGATGAGGCAAAACTTTGTAGCCCAATTCATTCAACATTTGAAGTGTTGGTTGTGCGACGTGCGATTGGGCATCATTGTCAAGAATTGGGCCCTTTCTGTTGACCAATGCTGGCTCAACAATGCCAGCTATAGGTGTTGCAGTTTTCAGTGCATCTCATAGGTTTGCTGAGCATACTTCTCAGATGTAATCGTTCCTCTAGGATTCAGAAAACTGTAGTGAATTAGTCCAGCAACAGACCACGAAACAGTGACCATGACTTTTTTTTGATGCAAGTTTGTCATTGGGAAGTGCTTTGGAGCTTCTTGGTTCAACCACTGAGCTGGTTGTCACTGGTATTCCTATGAAGTCCACTTTTCGTTGCATGTCACAATACAATCAAGACATGGTTCACTGTTTTTGCATAGAATAAGGGAAGACAACACTTCAGAACAAATTTTTTTTTTTTATTTTTTTTTATTTTCAGTCAGCTCATGAGGCATCCACTTATCGAGCCTTTTCACCTTTCCAGTTTGCTTCAAATGCTGAATAACCGTAGAATAGTTGATGTTGAGTTCTTTGGGAACCTCTTGTGTAGTTGTAAGAGGATCAGCTTCGATGGTTGCTCTCAACTGGTCTTTGTCAACTTCTGATGCCCTGGCACTATGCTTCCCATCTTCAAGGATTTCATCTTCTTTGCAAGACTTCTTGAACCATCACTGCACTGTACATTTGTTAGCAGGTCCTGGGCCAGGCTAAATGTGTTGTTGATGCTGGGAGTTGTCTCCACTGCTTTACAACCCACTTTGAACTCAAGAAAATTGCTTGAATTTGCTTTTTGCTACCGTCATTTCCATAGTCTAAAATAAACAGCAAGTAATAAGTCATTAGCCAAAAAAAAAATCATAATAATAAAGCAAGAAATGTCCACTAAAATTATGTATAACATAACCACATTTAAGAATGTATTCCAATATCAAACAGCAAATTCCAACAATGCAAAAACCGCAATTACTTTTGCACCAACCTAATACTTTTGCAGAGACCTTCCCTAACTACCTAATTTATAATTGCTCCTCACTCTGCAACTTGTATTCTCTATCGCCCTGCCATGCTTTGTGTTTCTCTACTGCTTTATCCATTTCTAATATATCATAGAATTAACTAATTTTGTGTTCATTCTTTTCTTCTTTGGTATTATTTTATAATAACTTATAATAATTAGAAATATGCATTAAAACATACAAAATAATAATGTGTTATTTTGCAACATATTATTGTCTATTTCAGCTATTTCTCTTTCATTCCATTTCTTCTGCCCCTCTGGAAAATCAAGCTTGGGGAGGCAGGAATTTGGTTTAATTTGTTCATTGTATTCTATTACCTAGAATAGAGCCTAGAACAAAGTAGTTGTTCAATAAATGTTGAATAAATGTCTCCAATTGACATCTGTATGCATGGTTCTTTACCGGGATGTTGGGACTACGAGAGCGTTGTGAGACATGATTCTTGCCCTTCAATTATTTATTATTTGGTTGTCCCAACTAACATTGTTTCTGGAAGAATGCAGAGAAAATTATTCCTCTATGACTGGAGGGAAAGTGCTCAAAGACATACTCAACAGAAAGAATTAAATGTCCAGATATGTGGAACAATATTTGATTACCCGAAGGAAATAAATGCCGAAGGATTTCAGAGAAAGCACTAAAGTGATGGAGAAAGACTCCATGAGGGAGAAGGGCAAAGGAGGAAGGTTCTGAATACGGGAGAGTTGAAATAGGAAAGGGCTAGTGTGGGGCACGGAGGTGACCTCTGCTCTGCATGGGCTGGTTTGTGGTCCCAGTGATTGTCCTTGTGCTTTTTATCTTCCAAGCTATAGGCCTTAGGACTCAGACCACGTCCTTCTCTTCTTTGAAGATGCTGTTCATCACTGCCAGCAGCAGCACGAGCATATCTGTTTAATCCAGAGGTTCTTTCTTCATTAGGCCTTTTGTGTAAAAGAAGAGAGTTTTAAGAAGATTTGTCAGATAGAAAGATGGCTGAAGGCTGGGAATCATTCCAAATGGCAGTTGCATTAGCATGGAGGGATGTGAGATGATGGTGTGGCCTAAGGAGATAGCATGGAAAGGAAAAGGATGGATCCCTGTGGGTGGTGGGGGAGGCAGGATAAACTAAAAATGTGCAGGGTTTGGTGATTCGTCTGGCTACTTGTGATTCAGAGAGGACAGGTGATGTCATTAGTAGGGATAAAGAAGGAGGAAGGAATGATTTATTTGCATTTGGGGGTGTTCACAGGTTGTCTGTAAGACATGTTACATGCAGGGTAACCACGGAACAGGCAAACAGAAATAAATGCCTTTACGGTGAGTTGTGTGTCTGGTGATGACATCCTAGGCCTGGAGTTAAGAATTTGATGACTTTCTAGTCACAGGTGACGGTTACAGCAATGGTAAGATACAGGGCAAGAGTTTAAAGAAAGGGAATGAGAAGTCAAAGACAAAGCTTTTGGGGATCCCCAGAGTTTGGGGTCAGGATGAAGAAAAGAAATAGAAAATGGAACTGAGCACTGAAACAGGCAGGAGAAAAGTCAGGGCCGGGTAGTTTGATTGATGGAAGTGAAGGCAGCATGAGTGTCTACGTGTATTAAGCAATGATGAGCATTTTGGGAGAACAAGAACCGAGGAACTATATGGGCCATGAGTTTTGTCAAGATAAAGTGAAGGTATTTGGTTAAAATGAAGACAAGAAAGGGTTAAATTTAAAGCAGAGGACTGAACAGTTTCCCTCTGAGAAAGGAGGGTAAAAGGTGATCTTGGTGTTAAAGTTGGGGAAAGCGTGGCAGGAGGAGAGGAAGTGATTTTGTCGAGGTCCTTTGGTCACTGAAGAGTAGCTGTGGGAGCTGATCTGAGTTCTCTAAGGCCTTGTCCAGAAGAAGTTTCGTGCACAGGTGTGTGCTCCAAGGCTTAATGCCTAGAGGTGCGATTTTTATCCTCAGCTCTTAGAAAATGAGAGTTGGTTCACCAGGCAACCAAGGCAGGTCATTGATTTTTCTCTTAGAAGTGGGCTCCTTCTCTGCAGCTGGAAGGAAGTGGAAATGTGAGTCCTATCATCACTTTGAATCACTGAAAATCTCTGGTGGATTTTCTCAGCAGATGGGCCATTAATGTACATATTCTCACCAAAATGCAAGCTAAAATAATAAATTTAGCATACAGATTTTCTATCCCTTCTTCCCCTTCCTCCCTCCAATGTGTTTTTTCTCCCTCCTTTCCTGTTACTTTTTTTTTTTTTTTTTTAAACCTCTTCTTAAGTAATCAGCTTGCTGGACTGTGGATCAATGGACTTCTGAAAGAGTCTCTTCCGGACAGGAGGAGTGTTCAAAACCTATCTCAAAGGTGAGATAGGTTCAAACCTGAGCATGTGTTCAAACCTATCTCAAAGGTGATCTCTTATGAAAAAAAAGAGAAAGGACATATTTATAGACCCATTGTGTGGCTCCCGTTTCCTCTTTCCGTGTCCTGGATGGGCTGGAGTCTGTCTTACTTCATTCTTTTGACTGTTTTCCATTAACCCCTGAAGACGAGAAGAGAAACTGTCTTCTTGGAGACTCAAATGTGAAGGGGCTTCCTTCACTCTATGCTACCTTGAGACCAGACTCGGTTCCTTCCCAGGTACCACCCAAGCTCTGGCAAGCAATGTTGGTCTTACTGATGCTTTCAAGAGAAATTGGAGTAAAACTATATATTTGCATTCCACAGGAAAAAAAAAACAAAACAAAACTCATAGAAATCATCTGAATACATTCTCTGCTTTTTCTTCTTTTGGATTATTTTCTCCCATGAATCCTCTTCTGAGCAACCTTTTCAGTGGCGGCTTTAGCTTTCCCTCCCTTCCAGCTCATACTCTACTCCTCTCCCATGGTCCTCTTCTTAGTAGAAAAACTTAGTTCTGTCTTCTCCATTTGCAACCTCATGCTTTCCGCCTCTCTTAGTCAACAATGAACGTTACTTGGGCTGAGTCCACCATAGACGGCAAAGGGTCTGAAAATCATCAGTTTGTATGTGTGCATAGGATATTGACACACGGGATCATTTTGGAAGGCTCTTATTTAGTGGTAAGCCTTTGTCATTGAACTTACGTCAGAGTCCTGCTCCACCATTGCCACACAGGGGAGCAATAGGGAAGTTAGAGAAATATGGCCATTGGGTTTAGATGAAAACCATACGTTTTTGAGAAAATCAGCCATGGAAACAGAGTATCGAAGTTTCTTGCAATGAGAAAACAGAGGCAAAACATTACTTTTTTTTTTTTTTTTTTCCATTTTACTTCAAGTTCTGGGATACATGTGCAGAACGTGCAGGTTTGTTACATAGATATACATGTGCCATGGTAGTTTGCTGCACCTATCAACCTGTCTTCTAGGTTTTAAGCCCCACATGCATTAGGTATTTGCCTAGTGCTCTCCCTTCCCTTGACACCCACCCACCAATAGGCTCTGGTGTGTGTTGTTCCCATCCCTGTGTCCATATGTTCTCATTGTTCGAAACATGCAGTGTTTGGTTTACTGTTCCCGTGTTACTTTGTATTTCTGGTTCTAGATCCTTGAGGAATCGCCACACTGTCTTCCACAGTGGTTGAACTAATTTACACTCCCACCAACAGTGTAAGAGAGTCCCTATTTCTCCACAGCCTCACAAGCATCTGTTGTTTCCTGATTTTTTAATAATCACCATTCTGACATGAGATGGTATCTCATTGTGGTTTTGTTTGCATTTCTCTAATGATCAGTGATGCTGAGCTTTTTTTCATACATTTGTTGACAACATAAATGTCTTCTTTTGAGAGGTGTCTGTTCGTATCCTTTGCCCACTTTTTGATGTTTTTTTTTTTTTCTTGTAAATTTGTTTAAGTTCTTGTAGATTCTGAATTTTAAACCTCTGTCAGATGAGTAGATTGCAAATATTTTCTCCCATTCTGTAGGTTGCCTGTTCACTCTGATGGTAGTTTCTTTTGGTGTGCAGAAGCTCTTTAGTTTAATTAGATCCCGTTTGTCAGTTTTAGCTTTTGTTGCAATTGCTTTTGGTGTTGTCATCATGAAATCTTTGCCCATGCCTATGTCCTGAATGGTATTGCCTGGGTTTTCTTCTAGGATTTTTATGGTTTTGGGTTTTATATTTAAGTCTTTAATCCATCTTGAGTTAAGATGTATATATTTTTGTATAAAGTATAAGGAAGGAGTCCAATTTCAGTTTTCTGCATATAGCTAGCCAGTTTTCACAACTGGTTCTAAACTATTAAATAGGGAATCCTTTTCCCATTGCTTGTTTTTGTCTGGTTTGTCAAAGATCAGCTGGTTGTAGATGTGTGGTGTTATTTTTGAGGTCACTGTTCTGTTTCATTGGTCTATATGTCTGTTTTCATGCCAGTACAATGCTAAAACATTACAGTTTTAAAACTGCTGGGCAAGACAACTAGTGGTAACATACGGGTGAGGGAATGGAAGAAATTGATAGGAAATTATCATGTCTTGCAGCACTGCTGAGGTATGAAGTAACCAACTCAGGGAAATATATTTTTAAAAACTTGGTTTAAACAGTTTCTGTGAAACATTCTCGGGGAACTGAGGGGTCTGTAGGAGGCAGAGATGAGAGACTGCAAATTCAGTGCCCACATGCAATGCACACACTCACTTCAGTGCCAGCCTCCAGCTCTGTGTGTGCACATGTCACTGTGGATGATCATGTCAGGGTTTCTATTGTGTGCTTCCATCCTTTTCCTGTCACTGCCATGAGAGCCCTGGTTTGCTGTTCTGGGTCAGGATGCCACTTTTTGATCAATGTGTAAAAGAAGTTTTAATTACAACTGAGAGTACAAGTGATTTGAATATGTCTTGAGTAGAACGTTGACCTGATGGACTCTTTCATTTACATTAGAGTAATGCTTTCTAACCATGGATCATGAAATCAACTTACTGAGCTCTATCCATTTCCAAAATAAAATCAACGAAAATGCAAATAGGAGACTGTTTTCTGTATACAAGGGAGGTATTGTTTCATGAAACTTTTCTCTGTGTACAGTGGGTCTTGGTGTAAAATTATTCTTTGTTATAAGTCATCAAAGAAAAAAATGAGAAACACTAGGTAGAGGACCAATTGTGTTTACATATATGCAACAGATTTTGCCTTAAAAGTATAAAATAGAGCTATTATTTTTCCACACACACATTAAAAAAAACCACATGACCCTAGTGGGTCATAAAATCAAGTTAGTAGGTCACAACAGGCATTATTAAAGGCAAAGGAACAAAACAGAATAGCAAATATCAGAGCACTTTTATATAACTGCTATATCATAAGACTTGCTTCTGTCATGCATACTTATGAACCTACATGTATGAAAGGGCTGGGATATGACATAATACATGTTCCTTAACTAGTCATGTAACTTTTAGAGACACTGTCAGAGACTCTTCAGGGCAATGGACAATTCTACTCAGAGAACGCTCCATTGCTGAAAGGCAATCGAGTGAATAGCACGCTGACTACCAACACAATTTAGTTCCTCCAAGCATGCCGCCCAAAACTCCAGCATTCAAAGGGTATCCAGAAAAATGTCTCAACAAAAATGTCAAGCCCCACTGTTGCAGAGAGAAAGAGAATGCTTTTTTGTCTTCACCTTGTGCAGGTGGAGTTGGGAGATGATGAGGAAATCTCATCTGCTCTTTCTTCAGTGCTGGTGAATATTGAAATAACTAATGTTGCTTTTTGGAAGCTAATGTTAAGACCAAGTTTGGGATGCAAGATGCTGGCTAGGGATCAATAGCTGTGATGGGAGGGAGGAAGCAGGATGGGACAGAGGAAGTCAGGTGCTGTGCAGCCCAACAAAGGCTCAGGGAGCTCTGGAGTGGTGCCATTCAGGGTGCTTAGCAGAACTGGGCAACTTTTCACACCTGGTCATCAGATGCAGGCTGTCCCTGGAAGGGAATGCCCTCGGGTTGAGGCACCCTTTGTAGCTGAGGTGAACCTTAAAGGAGCTGGTGTCTGAGGCTGTCTACTGATCACACTCCACAGCAAGTCCCTCCTTGAAGGGGGATCTGGGCAACACGTTTCCACCATGACTGAAGAAGCCACATATTGCCCATGGATCGAGTATGGCTATAGATGCAAGGGTTGGGGGAGAGGCTGTCGTGGAGGAATGCCAAGAATTCAGTTATTCTTGACCAGTGCTGGTTCATTCACCTAGATGTATTTGGTTGCTTTGTATCCCGGCTGTTGTTGGGAGAATGGACCCATGCCAGGCAATACACTCATTCATTTATTTACTGGACACACGTTAAGCAGAAGACACTGTGTTGGTGGGATTTCACGATGAGAAGCTCTCTCTTAAGAATGCTCAATTTCTGAACATCGATCTTTAATTTCTTACAGCAAGATTAACAATTGTTGCACATTTTAGGAATTTACAGTTTTATAAGTTTCCAAAGCGTATGTTATCTTGTTTAATCATCGGAATGCCGTGAGGCAAGAATCATCAGTACCATCATTTTATAAATAAGAAACTGAAGGTCAAATAAGTCAAACCACTCCATCAGTTTGCCAGTGGCTAAGGTGGGGCTCTGTGTTTTGTTCCTATGATTTTATTTTTATCTTCATTTTTGTTTTTTTGACACTAGGTCTTACTGTGTCATCCAGGCTGGAGTGCAGTAGTGCAATCATAGCTCACTGGAGTCTTGACCTCCCAGGCTCAAGTGAGCCGCCTGCCTCAGCCTCCAGAGTAACACCTACAAGGGTGCACCACCATGCCTGGCTAAGTTGTTTAAATACATTTTGTAGATATGGGGTCTTGCTATGTTTCCCAGACTGGTCTCCAACTCCTGGGCTCAGACGATCCTCCTACCTCAGCTTCCCAAAGTACTGGGATTATAGATGTGAGCTACTGCACCTGGCCCCTCTGATTTTACATAATTTGTTTTCTTTCTGCTGTATTATTTTGTTTTTACAGAAAGCTGAAATCTGCATCCCTACGGCTTCTATATCTTACCTAGTTTCAGTTCCCTGGATTTGTTAGAATAACAGATCTAATTGATGCTTCTTAGGAAACTGCCCTGTGGGAATGGTTTGTTTCTGTCCCACCCGGCCTCAGCCTCTTGAATCTGGGGATTAGAATCATATGAAGTTTTGCACACCCCATGCCTGGGATCTGGCTAAGAAGATCAAGACACTGGGGTCTGGAACCCCTCGGGTCCCTCAGGCACAGCTACCTCTAGGGGGTCTCTGTATCAAGACAGCTTCTGGGTGGTCAGCATCCTCCACGGTGGCTCAGGGCTCCAGAGGTACCTGTCCCAAGAGAGAGCCAGGCAGAAAGCCAGCCATGGAAGTCACAGGGGGCCACTTCTGATGCATCTCATCCCTCACAAGCAAGTCGTTAGATTGATCCCTATTCAGGGAGAGGGAAATTAGACTCTACTTTCTGTGGGAAGACTGCCAAAGGACTTGCAGACAATTTAACAACTATCCCACCTCTTTTGTATCTTCTGCTTCTTATCGCCTCCCATGTCTGAGTGTCAGTGGATGTGGTCCTCTTGCTTCCAACCCACCGGCTGGCCCCCGGTTTCTGGCTTTTCTGCATTTCTGGTTTGACATTGTGCAGCTATCGCTGCCTTGTTTGGCTGTACCATCTCTCTCTCTCTGGGTGAGAAGGAGAATTTTTGACGGCAGCGTCAACGAGCAGAAGGAATACCATCTTGTGACATTTCTTCTCCTCCCAGCTCTCAACAGGTGAACGATTGAGTGGGGATGAATATGAGGGGTAATCCCACAAAAGGCTCTGAAATTACCCAGAAGCTCCTGACCCCACAGATACGGGCCCTGGGCAAATGACCCAGGGGTACAGCTTGACCGAAACAGGTGTACAGGTGATCTCCTAGCACCCTCAGCATCACAGGGACAGATATTCCCTTCAGACAGACCCCCTTCCTGTGCTTAGAGGAGACGACGGCATCTGTCTGTAGAACTGACTCATCAGTCTCTGCTTGAGGTGGTAGGGCTATCGGAGATCCAATTTATTTCTGTCTCTCTCTCTATATTTAAGTTCTAGGGTACATGTGCACAACATGGAAGTTTGTTACATGTGTATACATGTGCCATGTTGGTGTGCTGCACCCGGTAACTTGTCACTTACATTAGGTATTTCTCCTAATGCTGTCCCTTCCCTGTGCCCCCACCCCACAGCAGGCCCCAGTGTGTGATGTTCCCGATCCTGGGTCCCAGTGTTCTCATTATTCAATTCCTGCCTTTGAATGAGAACCAACACAAGCACTTACCGCTTGCACTGGTGCTGTAAGTGGGCTGAGAGCTAGTCACATAAAGCATATTCAGTGCAAAGAAAGTAATTCACCGAGTCCAGCTCTCCTGTGGTTAGTGGACTTCATACCTAGGCTTGCCTCCTGTAAGCAGAACATAAACAGCCCATTCAAATTAAGAGCTTGTTGAGAACCCACATGGCTGTAACCAAGGCAGCGGCGGCGGCTTCGGCCACAGCCTCAGAAAGCAAGTGAAGATTCTATTATTTCCCTGGTATTCATAAAAGGGCTACTTTACAACTGTGATCTCACCATGTGGAAAGATTTCATTGAATTTTAAATTTTAGGGCCGACTTTTACAAACAGACATTAAAACTAATAGCTGTGTGCCTGGTGCTTTGAAAGCAAAAGGTGTATTGAGGCAGGATTTGTGCAGAGCTCGTGGGGAGTCACACCGGAGAAAGAAAATGAATATGCAAATGCAAAAACAAAAATCCTCTCCACGTGGAATGTTATTACAGATCCACATGGAGAAAGGAATCTTTAAAACAACCATTTCTCTTTGTTGCATGGCTCAAGATGGCTTGGAGCTGGGAATCCAGGAGGCATTTTCAGTGGTCCCTTGTGGAGAGAAGGAGTGGGTGGAGATTGTGCCAAAGCTGTGCTGTACCAGTCTACCCTGGTCTAGGGCTGTTTTGGTTTCCTAAATGGACTGTGGGATGAAGAGTGGTTTATTCATTGTCAAACAAAGCCAAGTTTGTGAGCAGCAGACTGATTCCATTCAAAAGGCCAGAGGAGAGGTCAGAACCTACCAGAAGTAAACTCTCTAGAGACACATGCAAAGGGGTGTATTTAACCCCCAGCCCCACCTTCCCATACACACACTCAGATGTATGTAACATTGGTATAGCTTGAGCACTGGCTGATTGAGTGTGAGTATGGAAAAGAAAAGACCTAAAGGTTGCAGTGACCCACTGTGTGAAAATCAGTCACAAAGCCTCATTGTAGAGCAAGAGACATTAAAAACAAGTGCATTAAACCTGTTTTTTTTTCAATAAAAAATTAGGGAATCTCCCCCACACCACAAAAGCTAATTTCTCAATACTACAAATTGAGAGTTCTTTTGTTTCTTCACCCCTGCCATGTGAGATTGCAAAAGAATTTTAAGGGTGTTTTTTTCTAACTCATTCTGTTCGAAGCAGGGCAGTTTCCCAGATTTGGGCCCACAGTCTAGTGGGGTCCAATATAGAACTGTGGGCCTTAGACTGGGGGGATACTGAGAAGCCATGTGCAGATGGACTGTGGCTTTGCTGCCTGACAGATTGGCATTGTGCATGCTACATTTGTCCAGTTCCAAGGACTGAGCTTCTGCGTCGTCCAGGTCCTCATGGTGGGATGGGAGTATCTCAGCCCATTTGGATGCAGCTCTGAAAACATTCCTGGTCCTTGGCAGTGTCTTCTCTTGAAGAAGCTGACCTTTTTCAGCAAGTGGCTGAGGACTGATTCATACCAGTTTCCGAAACTCGCCTTGGTCTGGAGTCTCTTGATGTTACCTTTCACACGACGGGTTGGATTCCCAAGAGCACTGGGTTTAAGACTCCTGACCCCCATCTCCTTTCCAGCCAAATCTAGTTCTGGGTTCCGCCAGCACTAACCACATGTTCCTGCTGGTTTCTTTTCTTCTCCAGGGAACAAACAAGGGTAGTCAATGGAAGTTTCAAATGGGAGCTTTGGCTTATTTTTGCCCCTCTACCTATCAGAGAATACCTTCTTCTCTGAGAGATATAATTCAAAGGAAAAGTTTGATTCCCATTGCCAGTGCTTGCAGTAATAGGAGAGAAGAGGCAACCTCAGCCCTGGCTGGGTTGTTTTGAAGCTCTATATTAAAATTCTGTTTTTTTTTTTTTTTTTTTTTTGAGACGGAGTCTCGCTCTGTCGCCCGGGCTGGAGTGCAGTGGCCAGATCTCAGCTCACTGCAAGCTCCGCCTCCCGGGTTCAGCCTCCTGCCTCAGCCTCCCGAGTAGCTGGGACTACAGGCGCCCGCCACCTACCCCGGCTAGTTTTTTGTATTTTTTAGTAGAGACGGGGTTTCACCGTGTTAGCCAGGATGGTCTCGATCTTCTGATCTCGTGATCCGCCCATCTCGGCCTCCCAAAGTGCTGGGATTATAGGCTTGAGCCACTGCGCCTGGCCTATATTAAAATTCTTATTGCCACCCTAATAAGATTGATAGTAATCACCATAAAGGCCATATATCTTTAGTTGTCCCAAGGCTGCGATGCAACAGGAGTGAAATTAACTTCAGCTCTCATCTTCTTCCGCACTTCCTCTGGGTCTCTGGTGAGGTCTGAGCCTCAGGAGTACTTGTAGCAGGGTGGGGGTATTCTCCTTCCCCACTTCCGGGAAAACTGCAGGGAGGGCTTGTCTTCCTGTGCCCTCAGCCAGGGAGAAGTTAATCAGGTTAGAAATCACATCTCACAGATTTCTGGAAAACGTCATTCAAAGAACATCAAAGTATTTTAAAAAAGAAAAAAAAAACAGACAAAGAACATCTTTACTATGTGGTTAAAAGCTCGGCTGCAGTGGTGCTTAGGGTGGGGGAAGAATGACTAGGAGGAGCATGGGGGAATTTTAGGGCATTGAAAACACTCTTTGTGATACTACAATGGTGGCGTCTTCGTGCCATTATACATTTGTTCAACCCGCATGACGTTCACACTAAGAGTAAACCATGATATAAACTCTAGATTTGGGGTAATAATGATGGTTCATCAGTCGCAACTAAAGTACCCTTTGGTGGGGGATGTTAATACTGGGTGAGGCTGTGCACGTGTGGAGGTAGGGGATACAGGGAACTCTCTGTACCTTCTGCTTAATTTTGCTGTGAACCTAAATCTGCTGTAAAAAGAAAGCCTAAAAAGAAGAAGAAGCTGGGTTACCAGTTATTCTCCGTGAGTTGGAAGGGGAGGATTCAACGGTTCCCTAGACAGTCTTCCAATCACCTATTTTTCTTGTCACATTACTGATTACCCACTCGTGCTAACACCAATTTTGAAGTCTTTCTGTAGCTCTGCCAGAAATTGTGGTTTTTACAACTGCTGCAGCCTTTCCTTTAAGTGATAGATTATGGACTCTGGCCCCCTTGCAATTTTTCTGTTCTCTTCATGGTTGTGGGTGAATCATTTAGTCCTTCTTTACTACAATTTCAGTAAAGTTTCAGGGAGGCACATGCCTGTTCTCAGTCTGCCATCTTGAACTGAAACCTGGAAAGCATTTAGAAAAATAAATATTTTTGGGTCCCACCCCCATACCTACTGAATACAAATTACCTTGTGTGCTGACCAGATAAAAAGAAAAAGTGTGTGTGTGTGTGTGCGCGCGTGCATGTGTTTTAAATCCCCTGGTGACTCTGAAGCAAACCTTCCCTTGAGCAGTGATGGACCCCTGGGCTGCTGGATCTAGCCCCAGGTCGCAGGCAGATGGGGAATCTGCTCTTTTTCTGTTACCCCAGCCATCCAAACAATTTATATTTTCCTTTTGTCCACTACGATGTTTCATACTTTTGTGAACTGCCTGGATTTCATACATTGTCTTTTTCACTTGATCAATTACATTCATCCTTTGTTCTGTCTTTGATGGAAAACCTTTTTAGCTGCTCTCCTGCCTACAGGGCCTTGCATAGGACAGGCACTTGATAAAATAACATGAATTATACTAGAATTCAGCTGAGTTATGTGGATTAGCATGATGGAAGAAGGACAATGCTAGCAAATAACTAAAAAGTATAGGAGGTCAAAGAACAACTGTATTTTCTGGACTAATAAATGATGAGAATTTTAATATTTCTTTTTTTTTTTTTTTGAGACAGAGTCTCGCTCTGTCACCCAGGCTGGAGTGCAGTGGCCAGATCTCAGCTCACTGCAAGCTCCGCCTCCCGGGTTTACGCCATTCTCCTGCCTCAGCCTCCCGAGTAGCTGGGACTATAGGCGCCCGCCACCTCGCCCGGCTAGTTTTGTGTATTTTTTAGTAGAGACGGGGTTTCACCGTGTTAGTCAGGATGGTCTCGATCTCCTGACCTCGTGATCCGCCCGTCTCGGCCTCCCAAAGTGCTGGTATTACAGGCTTGAGCCACCACGCAATATTTCTTAAATTGAAATAGAAAAAAAGCATGCAATTAATTTCTGTATTTCCATTTTGACCTCAGAAGCCTCCACGTCATCTTTTATTTTCATCTATGTCTTTAAATTTTGTGCAACTCCTTAGATCGTGAAAGAGGTACCATCCTATATCCTATGATAGCAGCCCAGCTGTATGTTAAGAGACAGCCTAAAGAAAAGTTGATGTAGGGTAGGGGGCGGGAATGTAAATGCTGTTCACTGGCTGTGTTAAGCTGAATGTACCAGGCTTAGAAGTGCAGTCCTTTGGATTCCAAGTGTGATGACAAAGAGAAATAGATTCAGTTGTCGGTGAAGACAAAGGCATGTTTATTTAGACATATGTTTCAATGGTGTCTCCTGGGGAAAACTTACTTCATGCCACAGCCGTAGGAAAGGGCTTGGAGGGGTCTCAGGTGAATGAGCCTATATGCTAATTTACTAATTAGCTTCAGGGACTTAAATTTTACTCATCATGAATGCAAAATTTGATGCTTCCCATTGTGCCAGATGCTTTCACAAATCAAACCCTGCAGACAGGAATAATTTTTCTCTTGGGGATGAATTTTATAAGCTGTTATATTACCTTCTACATTGCAATGAACCTCTTCTGGATCCATACATTTTGTAACTTAGAATTTTTTTTATTTTTATTTATTTATTTTTTTTTGCATTGTGGTACAAGACAGATAATCAGTTCAATTTGGACTACTGAATACTTGCTCTGTTTCCACCTGGAATCTGAGCTCCTGGCGCAGGAATTGTCTTACGCAATTTTGCCACTGCAGCACTAGCTACAGTGCCAGATAGATAGTAGGACACCAACAAATATTTGTTATGTCATTGATGAATCTTTGAAGATATTTGTTATGTCATTGATGAATCTTTGAAGAACAAATGGGGAAGCTGGTGGAATCATATACTGCCTGTGTCTCTGTCCATGAGGAGCTTACAGTCTACAGCAGGGATCACACAGTGATGTGTCTATAGGGCCAGGAATGTAGAAATGAATGAGTGAAATGAATTGAGTAGAAGAAAAACAAGCTGCCAGAAATATAGGCAATCGTTCTCTCTTTTTAAAGATGTATTATTATAAGGTCATAAAAAATATATGTAATAGTAGAGAATATGTTATCAATTTGAAATTAAAAGTTAAAATTAAAATAAATGTACTTAATATGTCTTATAATAAATATATTGTAATACAGTTTAATATGCAATTCATTACAATTTTGATTTATGCTTTGTGATTTTTAGTTTTATCATTCATCATGCTTTTGACTAGGATATAGAAACATGACAGTCCTTTTTATTTTTTTGTCCGAACATGACAATGTGAGGTTTTGTGTTCTGTGCAAACCAGAATTCATCCTTAAACCTTTAACAGGCAGTGACATTTAGTTTTATGTGGTTCCATAATGAAAACCAGCTGTTCACAAATATAGGTATTCTAAATGTGGATACGTTCTTGCACAGTGGTTTTCATTGTTAAAGTAACTACTCTCAAGCCAGTTGTAAAATTCTGGTTTTCTAACATCATTGTAAAATTTACTTTTCAGTGAAGTGTAGTACAGTAACTTCCATTTGTAGTTTTTGTTCAAATTACGTTAAATCAGAGTGTGAACTGAACCTGTAAGTGCATTCCATAAAGTATGAAATCTGGGATTGTTTTTCTTTCGCCATTCAGTCTTCAGATCTACAGTTTTGGGAGTGTTTCGCTTGCATTTCAGAAAATTGGTTTGAGAGGGAAACTGAGTTGTATGACTTCTTTTAAAATGGCACGTGAACAACTTTGTAGGAAGTTAAAATTTCGTGGAATGTGTTAATGTCAACCCAAAAGGCTAAACCTGTGTTCACGCTTTGCTGGTGAAAGGTGATGAGATTTTTTTCTTTGTATTGAAGTAACATGCCTATTTTAGCCAAAAATTGATACAAATCTCTTTGTCACCTGGCACAAGCAGATCATCTGACCTCCATGTGATAACACCATGCCACACTTTGAGTCCAATAGGCATAAACTGTCTCTGATTTTACATCTAGGGGCAGAGAGTGTTCAACATGTTGCCCTTCTTAAAGTTTTATAATAAACTATTATTCCTGAGTGAATGATTTAACAGATAGCTAAATACAATGCTTTTGCATACTATTAATGTATTGGAGTTAAGTACAGTAGCAAGTCCAACTTTGACCTTGACCGTACCTTATCTGTAGTTCAGTTTACTAATTGGGACAAGTTCACATTAAGTTTTCCAAAACTTTTCTCAACACAACACAACATGTCATGTCCTGATGTGTGTAGCTGTCACTGGCACCATGTCCAGACGTTTGGTCATATCAAAACTCAGTGGAAAAGACAAAGAAATACAACTTAACTGGCAGCTACCATCTGTACTTGTCTCAACTGTAATAGAAAATACCATATAATTTGTCTATTTTTAAGCAACTTGCTCTTGAAATTATCAGCTTCATTGTCAGAATTCAGAACAAAAGCAACTGTGGTTAGATTTGTAAATGCTTCTTTCTCTCCCATACCCAGCCACCTCTGTAGATGCTCATTATAAACTCACCAAACGAAAAAGTTTTAATGCCTGGGTCAAGTTTTCACTTAATATGTAACTGTGTTCCCCAGCAGCATTGTTTATTTTACTCACACTATAAATAAACCCCTTGAACTTTTTTTTTGTTTTTCATTTTATTAGTTTTTTTGTCATACTTGATTCAGGTGAAACTTACTGTGAATTGCTTTATATTGATTTCCTAAATTATATTCTTTTGACAGACTTTTTTCATACCAAACGCTTTTTTTAATACTAAACATACAGAACTATTCTTTCATCTAGCAAAGAAGTGAGTTCTTTCCCATTCTGATTAACAGCTTTGGCCTCTTGGTGAAGCTTCTTTTATCAACTCTCAGAAACGTGAATGCAAGATACCTATCATTGTCTTCCTTACTTTAAAAAAATCAATAGGAAAGCCATGGTGGCAAAAGGCAAAAACGCGAGACCTCAACCTTGGCAATGGTAGGGAGTGGCGGAGGCTGGAATACTGGGGTGATGGTGCCTATCTGGGGGCTGTAGCCGCTGTTCAGTCCCAGCCAGCTGCGGCCGTGGACATGTAGGCTTAGGTCCTGCACATGAACTACTGGTGTTCGCAATAGTTACAGAGGTCACCTAGGAACATTTTGCAATGTAAACAGTTCATCTTACTCTTAAATTTGTGTATGTGTGTTGATTATGAATGCTTTTCGCTCCATATTTTATCCATGCTTTTGTTTTCTATATTTTCATGCTTTGACATCTTGGGGTCTTGTTGACTTTGGAGGAACTCTTCTCTCCCCCATCCAGGGTTAGCCAATTCCTAGGGAAGGCAAAAAACTCACCTATGAGCACACGTTTTGTATGCAAACTAGCCAATTATTTCTTCTTTCTTTTCTTTTTTTTTCTTTTTGAGATGGAGTCTCGCTCTGTCGCCCAGGCTGGAGTGCAGTGGCGCAATCTCGGCTCACTGCAACCTCCAACTCCTGGGTTCAAGCGATTCTTCTGCCTCAGCCTCCTGAGTAGCTGGGACCATAGGTGCCCGCCACCTCACGCAGCTATTTTGTGTGCGTGTGTGTGTGTGTGTATTTTTAGTAGAGACAGGGTTTCACAATGTTGGTCAGGCTGGTCTCGAACTCCTGACCTCGTGATGCACCCACCTTGGCCTCCCAAAGTGCTAGGATTACAGGTGTGAGCCACTGTGCCTGGCCCCAGCCAATTATTTCTAAGCACCTCCTGTGCCCAATTCTCATACTCTGAGCCACTATCCCCTGCCCTAATCACCCTGGTGCCAGGTGCCAGGGAGCTGTGGACAGGGGACTCCTATGAGACGTCCCCAGAGCCTGCTGACATTATGTCAACTAGCAGATCCTAACCTGCTCACCTTGCCTCCACCATTCCTTCCCATGAAGACCATGATACAGGTTCTTGTCCACATTTTTACCCACTCTCTCTGCCTCCTAACTGACCCAGGTGTCTCCATGTTACACCCATAGCGTGCCATACCCCTTCTTTTGGGATCTATGAGTAACAAACTCTCTTTTCAATGGCAGCTGTCTCCTGAACTGTCGCCCCCACCATACCTAAATAATACTAAAACTTCAGTTTTGAAATAATAAGGGACTAGCTGTAACACGAAAAGTGGTACAAATTCTTACGTTAGCAACCAGACATAGATCCAACACTTGAACTGTAAATTATTTTATATTCATAAAAATCTTTAATGAGATTTATTTAAACTTTCTAAAGTTTAAACTTTAACATTTCTTAAGTGATTTTAAATAAATATTTGGTTATTAATCACGATTTGTATTTTAGAAGAAAAATAACCTTATGGAAAACATATGAAACAAATGGTAGTTAAATTTTTTAACTTTAATTCATGTTTTTAATGAAGATATATTTAAATTGTGTATATATTAAGTAAAACTATATTTTATTTTTAATCTTTTAGATCATTGCTATTAATAAAACAAATTGTGTGAATATTGATTATGACAACATAATTAGTGATTTTATTGAAATCAATCCAGCAAAACAAGTTTAGAGAAATAAATAGAAAATAATTTATGAATTATTTACCTGTATTTCATTACTTATTCAAGCATCATTGGTCTACCTACAACAAGCCCAGACATGTGCAATAATAATAAATTCAGTTGTCATTGGTATTTTGATGGTTTGTTGTCAGATAACTATAACTTTGTCCATATTTAAAAATTTTGTCATTATGCTGGCATATTTGTTAAAATAGGAAGATAGAACACACGCTCTTTAATAGTTTGATTGACTTATGACATTTTTTTAAGAGGTGGGATCTCCCTCTGTCACCCGGCTGGAGTGCAGAGATATGAACAGAGTTTACTGCAGTCTCCAACTGCTGGACTCAAGCAATGCTTCTGCCTCAGCCTCCCAAATAGCTGGGCCCACAAGCATGTAACACCATGCTCGGCTAATATTTTTATTTTTGTAGAAATGGGGTCTCACTTTGTTGTCGAGCTGGTTTCAAACTCCTGGCTTCAAGCAATCCTCCCACCTTGGCCTCCCGAAGCTCTGGAATTACAGGTGTGAGCCACCATGCCTGGCCTAATTTATGACTTTTAAATGTTTAGATGTATGGTTTATGGGCCTGCCTTGATCTTCCTGCCCAAGCCCCACAAATTTAGGGACAGGTGGCAGACACACTTCCTTCCTTCCTGTTTCTCAAACGGATAAACCATCTCCTACCGTCTCTTCTAGCATGATGCTTTTTCTCTGAGATCTTCTGATGGCCCCTACCTTGGTCATTGAGTCTCAGCTTCAACGTCACCTCTGTGGGAGGCTCTTCCCTGATGACCCAGGCCCTATAGCACTTCCTTGGCTTATTTTTCTTGTATCTTGTATCATTTGCAGCTATTTCCAAATCTACAACTCTGTGTGTATTCTGTCTTCTATCTCTAGGCTGTAGACCCTCAACCAATTAAATCAGAATCCGATGTAGGGCCCGGCGGCAGTATTTTTCTTAAATCACTTAAAATACTCTGTAACGTGCACCCGGGCTTGAGAACCCCTGCCCTGGAGTTGCACTTAGTGATATGGAAATATTCAGGGAAGCCTTGTTTGCAACAATAAAAAAAAAAGTTTAAAATGACTGAAATATATAGCATCAGGAAAATGGAGATGTAAAGTATGATATATTCATAAAGTACAATACATACTATACATCGTTTAAAATAAATTACTTAGAGCTACATAAATCAGCATGGATAAATCCTCCAAGTATATCGAGTAAGAAAAGCAAGTTATAGAAAGATATGTATGGCACAGCACTATTTATAAAAAAATGAAAAAGATGTAAAACTTCATGATGTATGAGTATGTACATCTGTAAGAAAATTTAATTTTTAAAAACGTTTTGGAATGACAAACACCAGTTTCAGGAAAGTGGTTGTTTCTGGAAAGGGAGATGTACAAGGATTAGGGGAAAACACACACACAAACAAAAAAGCCAAACAAAAAAACCAGACACGGCTGCTTTACCTCTTTGCTTTGTTTCTTAAAAAAGACAAGAAAGATCTAAAGTGAACCTGGGAACGTGTTGGGTTTAACAGAGCTTATTCCTTCCACTTTTCTGTGTCCTTGAAATATTTGTAACAAAAACAGTTGATAAATTTACACCACGTTTCTTGAGGTATTATCAATAGGGTTAAAAAGTTAAGGATTTTTGTCAATCATCTGGTCTTTTCCCATGTTTTGTAGCAATTATTGTCTTAACTCACTTTTAAGTCTTCTTTAATATCTGAGAATGTAGAGAAAACCTGAGAGTCATCTGGGTTCTTGTCACACTTTAATAAGGAAATTTTGCTCCTGCTCTTTGAATGCTATTGAATCCTACTTAAATTTCCCTTTCTCAGAAAAGTCTAAACTATGGTTCTTATCCCTATGCTCAAGACTCATCCAATAGTTCATTGCTTACTAATTCAATTAGTATTTCTGAACACACTTTTTTTTTTTTTTTTTTTTTTTTGACAGAGTCTTGCTCTGTCACCCAGGCTGGAGTGCAGCAGTGTGATCACAGCCCACTGTATCACTGTAGTCTCAACCTCCTAGGTCCAGGTCATTCTCCCACGTAGTTGACATTACAGACATGCACCACCACACCCGGCTAATTTTTGTAATTTTTGTATAGCAGAGGGCTTACTATGTTGCCCAGGCTGATCCTGAACTCCTGAGCTCAAGTGATCTGTCCACCTTGGCCTCCCAAAGCTCTGGGATTGCAGGCACAAGCCACCATGCCTGGCCCAAACACACTTCTAAAGTGGAGGTGTGGGTAGAATTTTATTGTGAATATACCTTCTCTTACCCTGTTCCTCAGTCTGCCTTCAGATCTCAACTTCAAGTACATTTTTGTTGTGTTTATGGCACATGTATTTCAGATAACTCGAAGAATTTCACAGCTAGTATATTATTCACTTTTAGATTCTCACCCACTTCATAAGATGTGATTTCGGTTCCTGAAAGTTCCCCATGTGTCACTAACAGAACAATCTGAATGGAAAACACAAGGCTTATGTGAAGTTCCGTAAGAATGGATGGTCTTGGAGTCAGCTGGTGGGACCTTATAATTCCTTCTCTAAGGCCAAAGCTCTGGGGCTTTACTGAATATCCAGAGAGCCTTAGAGATGTGTCATTTATTTATATATCTTTTTTGAGATAGAGTCTCACTCTGTCACCCAGGCTGGAGTGCAGTAGTGCAATCATAGCTCACTATAGCGTGAATCTCCTGGGCTCAAGTGAGCCTCCTGCTTCAGCCTTCTGAGTAGCTGGGACTACAGGTGTGAGCTACCAGGCCTGGCTTATATTTTAATTTTTTGTGGAGATGCAGTCTTGCTATGTTGCCCAGGCTGGTCTCCAACTCCTGGCCTCAAGCAATCCTCCTGTCTTGCCCTCCCAAAGTAATGGACCCAGGGATGTGTCGTGATGTATTACAGTTCCTGTTTCTTGAGGCCCCAGATCATGTCTGCCCCTCCTGTAGCCCTGGCATTTGTCCTTTCCAATAGTCATCTCTTTACTTAGCGGCAACTTTCTGTTTCACATTGTTGGGGACTTGGTGCCATCCGATTGACTTAAGATACTAGAATTACTGGGTGTTTCTCTTCTATCTTTTTTTTTTTTTTTTTTTTTTGAGACGGAGTCTTGCTCTGTCGCCCAGGCTGGAGTGAAGTGGCCGGATCTCAGCTCACTGCAAGCTCCGCCTCCCGGGTTCCCGCCATTCTCCTGCCTCAGCCTCCCGAGTAGCTGGGACTACAGGCGCCCGCCACCTCGCCCGGCTAGTTTTTTAGTATTTTTTAGTAGAGACGGGGTTTCACCGTGTTAGCCAGGATGGTCTCGATCTCCTGACCTCGTGATCCGCCCGTCTCGGCCTCCCAAAGTGCTGGGATTACAGGCTTGAGCCACCGCGCCCGGCCTCTTCTATCTTTTTTGTCAAAGTCCGCTTGGCTTTTAATTACCCGCTAATACCTACGTTTGATTCCTTGATTCCTTGATTCATTCCTTCCTTCCTTCCTTCCTTCCTTCCTTCCTTCCTTCCTTCCTTCCTTCCTTCCTTCCTTCCTTCCTTCCTTCCTTCCTTCCCTCCCTCCCTCCCTCCCTCCCTCCCTCCCTCCCTCCCTCCTTCCTTCCTGTCGTCGCCTTCTTCTTCTTCCTCGCCTTCTTCTCCTTCTCCTTCTCCTTCTTCTTCTCCTTCTCCTTCTCCTTCTCCTTCTTCTTCCTTCTTCTTGTCCTCCTCCTTCTCGTCCTCCTCCTTCTTTTCTCTCTCTCTTTCTTTCTTTCTTTCTTTCTTTCTTTCTTTCTTTCTTTCTTTCTTTCTTTCTTTCTTTCTTTCTTTCTTTCTTTCTTTTTTCTCTTTCTTTCTTTCTCTCTCTTCTTTCTTTCTCTTTCTCTCTTTTTCTTTCTCTTTCTTTTCTTTCTTTTCTCTCTCTCTCTGTTTCTTTTAAGACAGGGTCTTACTCTGTTGCCCAGGCTGGAGTGCAGTGGTATGGTCTTGGCTCACTGCAGCCTGAACATCCCGGGCTCAAGCAATCCTCTTGTCTCAGCCTCCCAAGTAACTGGGATTACAGACACGTGCCACCATTCCTGGCTAAGTTTTTCTATTTTTTGCAGACACGGGGTTTCACCATGTTGCCCAGGCTGGATATTCTTTGCCTTTAAAATTCAGAAAAGCAAAAAAAAAAAAAAGGAGAAGAGGAACATATATTTTCTATAAAATCAGTCAGATCCCAGTTTATTCCCCAAATTCTTAATTAAATTCCCCAAGTGAATTTACAAAGGAAAGTCCACACGGCACACCACAGAAGCCCTGATAACGTGTGTTGTCCCCAGAGCTTAGAAGGACATGAGTACAAATCCGATAGAACCTGGGAAAGTGCACTTTTATGGGAGGGGGGAGGTGAGGGATGATTCAAGTCAGAGCCTTACTTTTCATTCAAGTGTGAAAGAAACACAACTTTTCAGGATGAAATTGGCTGGAGGGAAATGTCACGCCGGCATGTGCAGTCTGACGGGGGACAGCTGGCTGGAAAGGCGTAAATCAGAAACCAGCCTCACCTCCTTGCTGTGGAAATTGCCACCAGAATGCTTATAAATAGCGCTCTCTGTTCCCAGTTCTGTCAGGGGGAGCAGTGGGTATTTCGATGAAAGCCACCCCTGTCTACAGCTCAGAAGCAGACTCAATGGTTTCCTTGTGAGAGGCCTGGCTCCCTGGCCTAGAAATGGAGGCCTCATGGGCAGGAGGTACCTGGGACTCCGTCGGGGCTGTGATATTAGGTTTGCCTGGGGAGTGGGGGCCCTTTGGGACCAGAGGGCAGAGGCCTCGGGCTGTCATGGCTCAGCAGGCAAATCCTACAGATTTTAGTTACCCAGCAGAGGTCAGGAAAGTTGACCCAGAGCTCAGGGAAGCCACACTCTCAACCCAGCCTGTGCATTAGCCTGAGGCTTCTTTAGATCCCTGAACTGTTGGTTCCCTGAGTTTGGAGGGTTGGGATGGGCAGTCCCAGCTAGGTGCCCCTAGCATCTTCCAAACTACGTTTCACCTGTGACTACTGAGTTCAACCAAATCCCATAAACGTTCTGCTAAGCCCCAGGGGCTCTTTATTTTTATGTGGGCAATACAGAGTCCCCAAATATTTCTGATCCATCAGACCTGGCCGTCTCTGATCACGGAGAGTGTGGTTCTCTCCTTCATTTCCCTGTAATGCTAACGAAATGCACTCCACATAGGTGCCGGTTTCCTGCCTGTTAAACGGAGGAGCAGCCACTTCACTGGGCTGCATGGGGCCCAGGGAGGTGCCTTTGAACCTCTGTTCCGTAAGAGTGCAGTGGAAATTCCAGGGCAGGCTGTGAAAGGAGCTTCCTTCTGTCTTCAAGGGCATTAAGGGACTCTACTTATAGCCACGTTGACTTCAAGCAGAGAGAATTAGCTTCAGGAAAGAGGTGTTCTTCCTGAAAACCAGAGAATATCCTCTGTGCATTGCTCCGGGCAACTCATTGATTAAAATGCAATTCAAGTAAATCAAACACAAATAATATTGAACCTAGGACTGATCAAAGTCAGAAATAATCCCAGACAATGCTTGAAGTTGTACAGAAGCATATGTGTGTGTGTGTGTGTGTGTGTGTGTGTGTTTTCTTTTTTTTTTTTTTCATTTGACTGCCGGAAGAGGTGGAGAAAGAAAATGTCTGGATCCTTCTAGGGGCTGGTTAGGGAGACCGGAAACGCGGGTTCCAGGCCTGGCTCCTTGTGTGAGGCTGCAGCATACCAACCCCTGGTCCAAAGGCACTCTGTTCCAAGACTCCCAGCGGATGTCTGGAACTGCAGGTAGTACCGCGCCCTTCATATACGGTGTTTTCTCCATCTGATAACCAAGGTGGCTACTAAGTGACCAGTGGGTGCATAGTGTAGACAGCTGGATGAAGGGAGTTCACATCCCAGGCAGGTCAGATTGGGACAGTGTAGGAATTCGTTACTCTACTCAGCACAGGGTGCCATTAAAAACTTGTGAATTGGCAGGCCGGCGTGGTGGCTCACACCTGTAATCCCAGCACTTTGGGAGGCCGAGGCGGGTGGATCACGAGGTCAGGAGATTGAGACCAGCCTGGCTAACATGGTGAAACCCCGTCTCTACTAAAAATACAAAAAATTAGCCCGGTGTGGTGGCGGGTGCTTGTAGCCCCAGCTACTTGTGGGGCTGAAGCAGGAGAATGGCGTGAACCCGGGAGGCGGAGGTTGCAGTGAGCCGAGATCGCACCACTGCACTCTGGGCAACAGAGCAAGACTCTGTCTCAAGAAAAATAACAAACAAACAAAAAAAAACAAGACAACAAACAAGCAAAAAAAAAAAAAAAAACCCCACCAAAACACAAAACTTATGAACTGGCTATTTCTGGAAATTTCCATTTAATACTTTCAGACTGTGGGGGACTACTGTCATTCCATGTCCAGGAGTCAGTCTCTCATCTGCTATTCGACAGGAGGGAGGGCTTGAATGAGGCGAGGGCACAGGTTTCTCCCAGCATCGGTGGTCTCTGGTTCAAATCCGCCCTTCCCTGGTTTCTTGCTAAAGGCTACAGAAAGGTGACCCAGGGCCTGGAGCGTCCCTCCCCCGGAGCACCTCCTCCTGCTTGCTGTTTTTTCCCTTGCACATCCATTTAATCTTAGTTTCAGCAACTGCTGAGCAAAAGCAGCTGTTTCCTTTGCTGACTCTACCTTCTTTGGGCTGTCAACATATGTACTGCTTGCAATGGCTTTGGGGCAAAACGCTTATGTTTGATTAACTCAGATTTAAAACACCCCAACCACGGAGGCACTAATTCTGCTGGATTTATCTGTCACGTCAGTAGCTTTCAAAAAATAGCATGGCTCCTAGTTAGAAAGCACGAAGGCTGCATCTGTGGCCGGGCAACTGAGGAAAAGGCAATTTTAGATGGGATTTTCATTTGATAAAACCCAAACTCCCGGTTATCTCTTTAAGGACCAAGGATCACCCACAGGAGTGCTTTTAAGTTATGTTATTCAAGGAGAAGAACCCATCTATATTCTGATTCTGACCAATTATGCTTCACTCAGTTTATCTTCTTAGGTTTTAAATACTTTTCTATAAAAAAATCCTTCAAAATGTAGTTTTATGATGAGTCAAGGACTGCTGCTGTGCCTTAAGCTAGAATAAAACCCACAGAATACATTTAAATGAATTACAAAGTGTATTATACTCTGAAAATCAGCATTCAAATGCACATTAATTTTCGCAGCTCTTAAATACTTCGGTTGCTGAGGAACTGCCTCCATTCTATAATTGAAATAGCTCTTCAGATGCAATTTAGTTGCTGATTGGTTTTTAAGTATTTTTAAAAGCTAACAGCTCAGACAGAAAAAGGTGGTATACCCTTGGGTTTTAAATAGGAACAACAGATGTCACCAGGCCACTGGAAGCCACATTTATTTCATCCAGGGAAAGGGTGCTCTGCCCAAAGCTTGGCACACTGTGAACTGTTCAGGAGACCGTAAAGCTGACTTGCCATCAGATATAAGATCTTAGTCGTGAGGAAGCTGTTATCACTTGAGTGAATGGGCCAGGTCTCTTTTTAACTCTTCCACTCACACCTTTTATTCTCTTGCCTTTTGCTACCCCTGGCTTTTTGTTGGTTTCAAGAAATGCCAAGTAGAAAAGGAGGGCAAAACAGAAAAGCAAGTCCACGTTGATAGTCATAAGCGGGTGAATACCTGCAGGTGTGGCTGGGAGAAATTTCATCCATTCCCCATTTGCCCCAGGAGATGAGTGCTGGCAGCCAGCTATGCATTTTTTTTTTTCTAAATGGGAAATGGGTAAACAAAAGAACTAAATCAGATATTGAAATGCTCCTTGGATTTAATTTTTTTAAATATCCTAAGCAGCAAAGGATGTGGCAAGGCAGCTGTCTCCCTGCAAAAACAGGCAGTAAACTCAAGATAAGAAAAATCACCTAGTGAAGAACCAGAAATACCATTTGACCCAGCAATCCCTTTACTGGTTGTATACCCAAAGGAATAGAAATCATTCTAGTATAAAGATACATGCGTGTGTATGTTTGTTGCAGCACTATTCATAATAGCAAAGACATGGAATGAGCCCAGATGCCCAACAACAATAGAGTGGATAAAGAAAATGTAGTATATATGCACCATGGAATACTATGCAGCCATCAAGAGGAATGAGATCATGTCCTTTGCAGGGACCTGGATGGAGCTGGAAGCCATTATCGTCAGCAAACTAACACAGGAACAGAAAACCAAACACTGCATGTTCTCACTCGTAAGTGGGAGCTGAACAATGAGAACACATGGACACTGGGAAGGGAACAACACGCACTGGGGCCTGTTGGGGGGCTGGGGGAGGGAGAGTATCAGGATAAATAGCTAATGCATACGGGGCTTAATACCAAGGTGGTGGGTTGATGGGTGCAGCAAACCACCATGGCACACATTTACCTATGTAACAAATCTGCAGGTCCTGCACATGTATCCCAGAACTTAAAATGAAATAAAATTAAATATTAAGAAAGAAGGAAAGAAGGAAGGAAGGAAAAAGAAAAAGAGAAAGAGAGAAAGGAAGAAAGGAAGAAAGAAAGAAAGAGAAAGAGAAAATCTAGTGATTCTTTCTCAGCTGTGTGCCTCCTTCTTAATATTTTTTAAATTTGTTTTTGGTTTTGCTCATGTGTTTTCAGGCAGGTCTCACTCTGTCACCCAGGCTGGAGTGCGGTGGTGCGATCACTGCAGCCTTCACCTCCTGGGCTCAAGTGATGCTCCCGTTTCAGTCTCTCAAGTAGTTGGGACTGCAGGCACTCGCCAACACACCCAGCTAATTTTTTTTTTTACTTTTTGTAGAGACGTTGGCCAGGCTGATCTTAAACTCTGGGCTCAAGGGAGCCTCCCAACTCGGGCTTCCAAAATGTTGAGATTACAGGCCTGAGCCACCAGCCCAGGTCCTTCTTAATATGAACAGAACTATTTTGAACTCACTAAAGATGGGAGTAATAGCCTATGTTGACAAAAACATGGCAGATAAAGTTAGCACCTTCCCTGAATTTCTCACTAACTGAGGGTCAATGGTCAAGTTACCTAAACTCTCTGTTTCTTAACTTTCTTCCATGACAGTAAGATTTCTGATACATTGTTGGCTGAACTGTTGTAGAGTTCACATATACTGTAATAAGGCTTGAAAAGCACAAATTGCTATAAGAATGTAAAGCAGAATCACTACTAAGGAATTATGAAGAATAGGATTTGGGAGAGGACTCTATTGATCTTACCAGGGGGAAAACCTCCAAATCCTTCAGAATTCTTTGGTGTGTTGTAGCAAATCAGATAATTTGTACGCAAGGAAAGATTCATCTTCAAAGACAGGTTAATTGTGCCTTATAAATTCTGTCTCTCTGTTTAGGAGACCACGTAAAGGTTGAGAAGGTCAGTTTCAAGTGGTGGAAAAAATCTACTCTTTGAACTTTCATTTTAGCTATATATAGCATGTCCAGATAAAAATGGATGGAGACAAAGAAACTGTTGGCTAACAAAAAGAAATGTAATAATAACAACATCTACCTACCATTTATTGTGCACTTAACTATGTGCCCAGCAATTAGCCACATCCTTTTCATTGATTTTAATGTTCACAAAAACCCTGTGGGGTAGATATTATAAATACCTTCTTTTCTTAAGTGAGAAAACTGAGCCCTAAAGAAGGCAAGCAATGTCCTCAATCTCATACAATGAGTGGCAGCAACGTATATCCTAAAAGGGCTTTTTTAACCTAAAGAACATTGTGCAGAGCTCCACAGATTGCTGAGAATTCATTACAAAATACCTCTCGCGAAGTTTCACTCACATGAACTGTGGTCTCCAAGGGAAGCCATGCGTTGTTAGGAAAATTCCTACAAATGCAGAGAAGAGTAAGAAGAGATTTCAATTAATAGATTGTTCTTTGTTTGTTTGTGGTAGATACTACGATGTCTGGTTTATTTGTCATATGAAAAATAAGTTACACAAAAAAATGTGTCCTAAAAGAAAACTCACTGTGATCACATGGAAAGATTCAGAAATGGGTCACCTTCGATGGATGTAATTATTTAACCTTCTTGGCTATATGACTTGGCTATGACATTGTCCAAACTGAGTTAAATACCCAAGGAAGTCAGAAGCATCTCTTCCAGAACAATCCCAATAGGAGTTTAACTCATTTCCCGTTTGCCCTGAGAATACTTTTGGAACATCATGATGTTCCATTAGGGTTAGAGACAAGTTCTGTTTAGAAACAACTCCAAGAACAGTTTTTATATTTTATTTTCACACTGAAAATCATGTAGGTTTGCTTCGGCCTCACAGAGTGTGTTTATGTAAAATTAAATGAGCGCTAGCAGTGAGCTGTACTTATTTTTTTCCTAAATGGGAAAAGGGGTGAAGAACAGGGCACACTGTAATCTATTTTCTTTGTAATACCTGCATAGCACTTGGAAAATGAATTTGAAATAATTCTCCCAATATCAAGGCTTGAGCTCCCATTGCAGAATGACTCCCAGTGGGATTGTTTCCTCTTGCCTAATTAGGCCAGGTTTTTAAGCTTAAAAAACAAACAAAAGCAGAGACAAAATGGCAGTGTAAAAGGTATGATGAGGAGGCTGTGGAATTTTTAATAAGCAGTTCTTTTTCCTACTCCCTGCTTCTCTTCCCAGCCTCTGGAAACTACCATCCTCTCTACCTCTATGAAATCCAGTTTCTTTTTTTCCTTTTTTTTAGACAGAGTCTTGCTCTGTCACCCAGGCTGGAGTGCAGTGGTGCAATCGCGGTTCACTGCAACCTCTGCCTCCTAGGTTCAAGTGATTCTCATGCCTCAGCCTCCCAAGTAGCTGGGATTACTGGCAACCGCCACCACACCCAGCTGATTTTTGTATTTTCAGTAGAGATGGGATTTTGCCATGTTGGCCAGGCTGGTCTCAAACTCCTGGCCTCAAGTGATCTGCCCATCTCAGCTTCGCAAAGTGCTGGGATTACAGGCGTGAGCCACTGCGCCCAGCAGAATCCACTTTGTAAGCTCCCACATAAGAATAGGAACATGAGATATTTTAGTTGGTTAAGGGGCAAAAAAGTATAGTTAGATAGAAAGAAGAAGGTCTAGCAGTCAATAGCGTAGTGGAGAAATTACAGCTAACAGTAATTCATTGGATATTGAAAAATAACTAAAAGAGAAACTGTAACTTTGCCAACACAAAGAAAAGATAAATGTTTGAAGTGATAGATATCCAAATTACCCTGATTTGATCATGACGCATTGTATACGGGTATCAAAGTGTCACATGTACCTCCAAAGTATGTACAACTATTACATCTCAATTTCTAAAAAGAAATTTTTTCATTTTGTGATTGGAACCCCCAAACATGTGGTACACAAATGTCAGTATTTAAACAACATGAGCTAAGGTACATGAGCAATGTCGCCAAGCCAGCAGGAAACAGGGAGAGGGGAAAGAAAGAGGAAAGAAAAAGGAGGGGGGAAGAGGTACTGGCACCATGTACCGCCCACATGAGACTGAGAAAAACTGCAGAGGGGTTTTCTCGGGCCCCGGAACCCGGCACCCTCTGTTTTCATCTGTGCACGTTGTCTGCAGCTAACAAGAGAGAAGACTAAAGCAGCTGCTGGAATCTAGCGCAACCTCTGGGGCTTCTGTTCATTCATTTCCCAAGCACCACGGAGTCAGGCAAGGTGGGACCACTTCACAAGGACCTAGGGGAGGCAGAGGTGGGACCAGCCAGCCCCACGGACAAAAGGGACAGTGAGGATGCCGAAAACACTGCAGCCAGCACCTGAGTTCAGAGAATCCTAGAAAGTCAGTTCTGCATGCGTGATAGGGCACGCACGGTTTTGAATAACACAGTTTAAAAGACTTAAAAGCCCAGTGAAGAGCTGCGCTAAAAATAGATCTGGGCAGCAAGGTCGCCAAGCCAGCATGAAACAGGGAGAGGGGAAAAAAAGAGGAAAGAAAAAGGAGGGGGGAAGAGGTGCTGGCACCATGGACCGCCCACATGAAAGAAGCCTGGAGCCACCTGCTGCTTCATGTGGATGTTCCCAAGGAAGGTGAACTCTCTTCATTTCACATAGAAAGCACTAGGAGTTTGCTTTCTAGAAATCCAGAAGATTCCTCATATATTAGTCAGGGGTTCTCAGACTAGGCTTGCACTAGAACCTCCTAGAGTGTTTTCCAAAATTACCTGGTTCCTGGGCCCCACTCCTAGAGATTCAATCTGGGGCCAACATTGGTTTTTGGTTTGTTAGTTTAATTTCTCAGTTGCATCTAATGCACAGCTGGTGTTGAGAAATGCTGCTTGCGTTGACTTGCAGATATCTTTTAAAATTTTGCATTGCCCAGGTGCAGTGGCTCAGTCCTGTAATCTCAGGGATTTGGGAGGCTGAAGTGAGAGGATCACTTAAGCCCAGGAGTTTGAGTCTGCAGTAATAGGTATGGTGGCACCACTGTACTCTAGCCTGGGTTACAAAGTGAAACCCTGTCTCTGGAAAACAAAACAAAACAAAGAAGCCTTTGTTACCTTTTCTTTGTGAGGTATTTTAGGCACTTTTGAAATGTTAATGAAAACATCAAAATCTACCATACTAAGCTAGAACAAAAGGATTCCCCAGAAGAAATTCTGACACAGGCTTAAACTGCTTCTATTTCCTCATTTCTATGGTGTGCATTTTTTTTTTTCACATTTTAACATATTAGAAGTCAGCATGCATCTTACAGTAATACCATTGTTTCATCACTGTGGGCCAGGTAGCCATCCTAATAAGGCTACCCTTATTAGGCTAATAATTACCCTAATAAGGCTAGCCTAATAAGGCTACCCTGCACACACGCAAACTTGTTTGTCACCCTCTCTATCTGGTCCTATGCAAATGCGTTCTGTGCATTGCTGCAACCATATGTGTGGAGTTTAACAGACGCTTAAAATGTCTTTGGGAAGACTGCACGATGATTTGGCTTTAACACAGAAAGTTATTGTGTACAAAGAAAGACATGGAAGCAGAGAAGTGGGGCACACATTTGGTGTTAGGGAAACAATGACTTGTCATTAAAGGAATGACAGCAATTCCTTATGTTCTTGCAAAGCAGCAACCAAGTGTTTCATGGAATCTAAAAGGACGCTTCTGCAGGGAGAGCTGGACGCCTCCCTCTGCCTTCTGAGACAATGCAAAAAGATCACCTATCACACCTTTCACACCAGCCAGGCAGGTAAGCACCAACTGCAGAACTCACAGAGAGGCGAACCGTGGCTTGGAAAGGAAGCTGAGACAATAGGGAGATTGTCTCTCCCTATTGTTTTTTGTTTAAAAGAAAGCTGTCTCATCAGCTCTTTTGATAGCACAAATGACGGAACAGTGAAAAAGACTGTCCATCAATAATGGAGCCAAAAAGTAACATAAAAGCGTCATTCCCTGAACGCGAAGCAGTTATAGAAATGCTACAACAAACTCATTTTGCTATTTTCTTTTTAAGGTGTGAACAAGACGGATAAATTAAAATTGCATAAATAAGTCTAAAAGAGCTCTTTTGGTAGGTATGACACAGAACTTCTGAATAGTAGTAACGTGCTTGGGGTATTTTTTTCTTAGCAGTGTGTAAAACAATTGTGCACCTTACAATTAATTGGGATGTAAGATTTCATGAAACCCTAGTATATAAATGCTCTACCAGCTATTTCTTTTCACATTTTAACGTATTGGAAGTGGAAGGAGGGTTGTTTTCTGTAAGCTCTAATGTTCTGGTTACTGGAGACAACCAGGAGGATACAGGAGGACTCCGTGCTTTCACAGAAGATCAATCTATAAAAAATTCACAATGGTGTAAAATACCATAACAATGAACTAGCATGTTTTCCTGAATAAGTAATTTTACCTCTTCAGGCATCACATTCCTTCTATCTAAAATTATAGAGTGAAAGAAATGGTTTCTAAGGACCTATCTGAGTCATAGTTTGAGGCAAGGAAAAGATGAAATGGAATCAATGAAATGAAAATTAAGGATGGACAGACACAACTTTAAAAATGTTTTATTTGGGAGAAACAATCACATCCCACTCCTCCTTTTGCCGTTTGCCTGTACTGCCTACTTTCACACCCAGAAACTCATTCATTCATTCGTTCGTTCGTTTGTTCGTTCATTCCTTCGTTCATTGGTTCATTCATTCGTTCATTCATTTGTTCATTCATTCGTTCGACATGTGTCCAGCATGTGCCAGGCAATGAGGTTGAGAAAAGTCAGGTGCATGAGATGGTGCCATCCCTGCCCTCTCAGAACCGAGAGGGGGCAGCAGTAGATTTTATTAAGATTACTTTTCTGGGGACCTGCAGCAGAGCACAGAGCTCTTTCAGATCTGAATCTTGCTTTTAACAGAAATTAGCCCCCTCTTCAAGCAAAGAAATTCCATGGTTCACACTGATGTCTCCTCCTGCTCTCCTGCTCCCAGAATCACAAAGAACTTAGGACAGAGCCAAGGAATCTGGGGGATGCCGCTGTGCTGTTTGGTCTTCTTAACCCACACAAGCAGGGTCCAAGAAGGTTTTCCTAGAAAAAGATGATCTGAGATCGGAGCCATTGAGTAGATGTGAAGTTAGAATTGCTCAGAAGAGCTGGAATTGTGGAGTTTCATGCCAGCAATGCAATCGCTCTGACAAATGCACTTTGCTCCCGCTAGCGAGAATGTGTAGTCACCATATTAAATGGTATTATGCTAACAAATTTGTACTGTCTAGCTCTGTGTTTGAACAAACAGTCAAACAATGATTCAGTCGATTCAGGGAGAGGCTGCAGCTAAGCTGGTGGCACATTTTGGTGTTAATTGAAACCATTAGCAACAAGGAGGGCAATTTTTATTTAATGGCCTTTACAAGGGGTTCCTTCCCTTCAGCATGGTATTATTTCATTTTTGATGACACCAGAGTCTTTTCCTCTTGTTTGAAGCGACAGAAAGAAGCAATTGTTTTTGTTAGATGGTCTTCCAGTCCATGGGGAGACTTTAGGCTGGGTATAGCTCTGCTTAGAAAGAAGCCACTGGAGTGAGAGTTTCTGGACAGGACTGGCATCCTGTGGGGTTTGACAGTCTCTCACCTCAGGTGACTTTTGATTTTTTTTGGTGGGGGACACCGGGTTCCAGAAAAAGGTCCCCAGCTGAATGTGTAGCAGTCATTAATATGACTCAATAAGTAAGTTGAAACCAAACCATCTAGACTTTTTTCTGGATAATGACAGATTTACTGAGTTAGAGTTTAAGCCTTTCTGCTTTGTCCTCTTATCTATCCTTGCTCCAAAATATTTGCCCTTGATTCAGCAATTATCATTTTTATCTTCCTGGATATTTTATTATATAACATTATCATTACTAATGGAAATGTAATCAATTGTGGAGAGATATCACACTAATATTTGCTCCTAAAAACATCTTCTAGAACTCCTGGGAAGAAGAGACCAGTAATAGCAGCACAACCTGTATTTGGATATATGCAAGTCTCCCTTTAATTTTTTTGTGTTCTCTCATCTCTTGGAAAAAGCAGCTAAAGGAGCCAATACAATATCTGTACAACTTTTGTTAAAAATGATGTCTCTGTGTGTGTGTGTGTGTGTGTGTGTGTGTGTACTTTCTCCAGTGAGTATGTTCATGTGGATACATTCTAAAGAGTTTGAAAAGACAGATCTCAAAGAGGGACCTCTACGTATTTGAATTTTCTACACTAACCACATATTTATGAATAATTAAAAATGAATATAAACAAGAGAGGGTAGAGTTCCCAAGCAAATTTTTAGAAAAAGCTTGCCCTTGTTAGTTATAAAATAAATAACCACCAGGACAAAGCTTTCTGGAATACCTGATCCCATGCAGGCAGGGTCTGAGTCATGAGGACAGGAAACTGCTGACAGCTTGTATTAGTCTGTTTTTGAATTGCTATAAAGGAATGCCAGAGACTGGGTCATTTATAAAGAAGTGAGGTTTAATTGGCTCATGGTTCCACAGGCTGTAACAGGAAGCATGATGCTGGCATCTGCTCAGGTTCTGGGGAGGCCTCAGGAAGCTTCCAGTCATGGTGGAAGGAGAGTCTCACATGGCAGAAGCAGGAGCAAGAGAGGCAGGGCGGAGGTGCTGCACTCTTAAACAAGCAGATCTCATCATGAGAACTCTCAATATTGTGAGAACAGCATCAAGGGGATGGTGCTAAATCATTCATGAGAAACAGCCCTCATGATCCAATCACCTCCCACCAGGCCCCACCTCCAACACTGGGGATTACACTTGAACATGAGATTTGGGTGGGGGCACAGATTCAAACCGTATCACACCCTGAGCCATTGCTCTGGGGTGCTCCCTGGAATCACCTTGTCTTATTTAATCTCACCACCAGCCCTCTGAGCCAGTACACTCTTGTGTCCATTGTCTAGATGAGGAAGTCAAGGTTCAGAGATCCCAACCCAGTTATCCTATGAGTGGGTGCTAGAGTTGGATGCTTGCATCCTGCCTGGCCACAGAGCCTGAGGCCTGATCACTGGGCAGGGCTACTTCCCCCGCTGGGCAGTAGTTATGCCAGGGAGAGGAGTGGAATGAGCATTCTTCCTTAGGCTATTCTGGATGGATTCCTTTGCACTTTGGAACTCACAGGTTTGTGTGCGTGTGTGGTGTGTGTGTGGGTGCGTGCATGCGTGTGTGTTTGGGGGAGTTGTGAGAAAAGGCAACCTCTTTTGATTTTCTATCCTGAATTGCGAAGTCTGAGAAGTCGGAGAGTCCCTGTCTACTTTATGCTCTTTGTCTTAGCTTATGACCTAATTTTGCTCTTTAACCTAGAGCTTGGTGCTGACACAGCCTTGGGGGCAGGTTTGAACCTGTTTGAGATCGTTACATTGGCCCAGTCCTTTTTCTACTGACCTCTGTCACATATACACGTGTTGATCGAAGGAAGTAAGAGTGTGAGGGCATCCATGTCCCCAGGACAATGCGTTATTACAGCTGAAAAGTCAAATACTCCTAATTGTAGGACAGGCCAGGAATACTGATGAACGATTGGAGAATCATAGTTGAACTCTGAACTTTTACACTCCAATTTCAGAAAAGAACTCAAGTCTAAACAACTCTTTGAAGAAAAAGGCCATTTGCAGCTGACACCTGAGCTTGCTTCTCTGCTACCTGTCTTCTAAAGGAAGTTTAAAAGACTCTGTTCACAGCTGGGTGTTTCAGAGTCTTCCACCGGACAAGATGGCAGATGTTGTCACTGTGGTGTTTGGCATCTTTGAAGAGAGCTTCTGAAATACAAATCATTTTCTTTATTACCAACCTTAGTTGTGGAGATGGTGGCCCCTGAAATGCTTGCAATCATAGAATCCTAGGACAGCAGAGCTGAAACAAGCCTTAGAGATTGTCTAGGCAGACCCACTGCCTTCCTGGACAGCATGCTCCTTGAGGACATGGCTGTGCCTTCTTCGCTGTCTCTCAGGGTTTAGCATAGTGACTGAAGGGAAAACTGAGGCTTAGAGAGACACAGAACTTGTCCATTAATCAAAGGATAATTCACTGGCAAACAGACCATGAGTAGGTGAATCCAGGGGCCAAAATAAGGAATTACTTTGGAAAACATAAGCTGCAATCAGCTATGTGACTGTGTTTCTGCAAAACAGTTTAGAAGGGAAGAGCTGCAAGAAGCCTCAGGGAATTCTCTGACTTTCTTATTATACAGGTGGGGAAACTGAGGCTAAGCGAGGTAAAATGGCTCCTGTGTAAGATCACACAACTGACCTGTAATAAATAGATCTAGTGCTGAAATCCAGATCTTCTTTTAACTAATGTTTGTGGTATGTTCTATGAAAAAGGCAAACTCTCACACAAGAACAATTGTTTCTTCTCCTGCAGGTTTTATCAGTGAAGAAGATGCCATGAAGGAGTTAGAGCAATGGGTTCCTCTATAGTGGAAAAGGGCAGATAGAGAGAAAGGGAATCCCATACACGACTCCACTGCCATGGGTGTCACTGACTGCCACTTTCCGCTAGAATTCAGTTATTTCTAAGGCTAATTTTCTCCTGGTCCCTATCTCTATGTCTCTGTCTCTCACTCTCTCAAGAATTCTACCTCACTCACTAATAAAAACAAAAACCCCCACTGTCCATTGGAAAGTTAGCCAGGCTGGTGAAGGAGAAATTGACAAAGACCATGTTTCCACTCAAAAGCATATTGCTTCCCCCCTTTTTGCCCAAGTATATGTGGCCCTCCAGGGCTCCCGTCCTTCAGGTGGGTGGCTCCTTGGAATCTTGAAAACAGCCCAAGGGGTTCTTTAGTGGATGGGCAGAGTGGATGTTGTTGACATTTCTGCAGAACGGAAAGATGGTAGCTGCTGTCAAGATCTGACTTGCTGCTGAGGTCGAGTCCTCAGGAAGAGACTGTGGGGCCTGCATTCTCACTGTGCTGTCTGCAGTCCTGTAGAATTGGTGAGCAGAGGTACATTGTTATGTTACTGTCTCGAGGCTTTCCACCCCAGGTGCAGTCAGGTTCTTCACGCCTTCAACTGTAGATGTCTTTCATTTTTATGGCTGAAGTTCAAGGGCTTATGTTGTGGCGGGAAAAGATTGAAATCTTGTCAGCGAGATTGAGATCATGCCTCAGCAAAATGACAAACTAATATGTATCATGAACTTTGGGATTTGTTGTAAATAATCAAAATTCCAAATGCAAACTGCAGTATTTCCAGGGCAGTGAATACGTTCTATAGTTTTGTAATGAACACGTTTGGGTATATGAAGTAAATGTGTATTGTGTATAAATACTTTATACCATAATAGCTGAGAGCAAATTCACTGGGGCTGGACATCCTGGGTTTGAATTCTGTTCAAACCACTTGCTAGCTGTTTTACCTTGGTTATTTTCTCAATTTTCCTAAACCTGTTTCTTTATCTGTTAAACATATATAATAACAATACTTATTTCAGTGTTTGTAAGGATTCAATGAGACGATGCTTTTGAAGTGAAGAATACTTCCTAAGCACTCAATATATTTAAATGTGATAATAATAATAATCTGTAAGAAATTAGGGTCAGTTTTTATATTCTGCAAGTGCTATGTTAAGAAACCAAACAAAGGTTTAGTTTCTGCTGTTACTAAACTTCTTCTCACCATGTAAGTTAATGCAGTTGACAGAACAAGGCCCAATTCATCGGTTTCAGTGCTTGAGGCTTAAGCTTAAGTTTGAGGCTTAAGAATAAGACATGAGAATGATGTGGTTTGGTGAGGGGCAGGCAGGTTTTGTTGAGATTCAATAAAACCGGTTTCCTCCTTTTGAATAGCAGCAGCCAAGAAGAGCCACCAAGACCACCTATGCTGCCAGACACATCACTCCAAGAGGATGTCCAGATGGCAGGAGAATCTAGCCCCAGGATTGGGATGGAGATTGCGGGGAGCGGGTGGTGGTGATGGATGCCATTATTTCCTCCTATGTCCACTTCATCCAAATAGGCTGCTGTCTTTTGATTCAGAGCCTCCTATTCAGCCTGCTAACTGTATTGACCCAAAAGGATGGGTCAGGGCTATTTGCAGATATGCTACCAAAAACTTGGGCAAGGACTCCTGGAATCTTCTATTGACATTCTGTGCCTCAGGGCAGAGGCCTTCAGGTATCTGAATGTAAGCATAGCAGACGTTTCTGTTAAGAAAAAGAAAGCAAGAATGTGTCAAAAATTCTGAATTTTTCAAATACACAGTTCATTTGGTCTTAACTGGTTTGCCACGAAGTCACTTTAAACCTCTTCTCAAACCCCTTTCTCTAAATTACACTGAAAAGTGATTTCTGTGTAAAGGATAGAGAAAGACCTTTCTAGGAAGCAGATTCACTGTACATTTATATCAGAGACGAATCTGAGCTGAGGTTGCTGCCAGGGGATCATTAGGGCAACTTGCGATAAGAACTGGAAAATTATTTACAAAGAAGATATTGATCAGAAGAGTGAATGGATACTTTAATATTTTTGACCCAGGAAAAATGAAAGAAAGCAAACAAACAAAAACCACCAGAAAAGCACTGTAGTGCCTGGAGAACGTGTCTTACCGATGGGAGTCCGGACACACGGCTTTGAATTCTCAGTGGGGACTGATCTGCGACAGCTTCTGTTCTCTTCCTGCTTCTACGCAGTGAAAAGAAGGACCAGGATCCAGCAAGAGAACGGGAGGCTGGGTTGACTCCTCCCCATCTAACCTAAGTGTCATCTCTGAAAGCATCCATAGGGAATTGACCCCTATGGCATTCGCTGACTTAGGGCACACAGGGCAGCTAGCGATCTCTGAAAAACAAAGGAAAATTACGACATTTAAGAATATCTCTTTAGGATACTGTCAAAGGTTAAAAGAAATAGAGACCAGGGAACAGAAACAGCTATGTCATGTGGAGGACACAGCACAAAATGAAAATGAGGACCGCCTTGTTCAAAAAGCAGGAAAAAAAAGGTCATTAGTGGGACTAAAATGTAAAGCTTTTTCTCTTCTTTCACAGCCTCTCTCTCTCAACTATTCATGCCATTTTAAAATTTGCCATGTTGATTGAAGTAAAGAAAAATTAAAAATTAAAATGATTATCATGGATTTTAGTGTTTGTCTTTATACCGTGCAATGCCAATTTTAAATGCAAATATCATTTAACTCGAATGCAGAATCACCATAATCACACAATTTCATAACTAACACACCTTGGTATTTTTTTTTTTCCTTAACAAAACAGTATGAAAAAGAAAATAAATGCAATCCTGATGCCTGGGAACTGAATTTGATGTTCAGAGCTTGGTCTCAACGTTATTGCAAACTGATCTGGCACAGCTAATCCTCGTTTTCTCCTGCTAGACATAAACAATATCGCAGGATATGGATGCAGACCAGGTCACTGTGCAACCAACAAAGTCCCAGACATCCCCTTCTCTCGTTCACTGACTAACTACTACATGATTATCAGTTCCAGCCTTTTCCTCACTCTAGTCTGGCCTTCCTCTAGATGGGATTGATTGAGATACCCACTCAGAGAATTGCCCTATTTTCTGATAATACCTACTCTAGGGCAAATGTCTGCTTCCTTAGACTCTCCCCCAAATCACCCAATCAAGGCCCTCATCCCATAATAGGTTCTAGCATCCCCTTATGAAGGTGTCCCATGGTTCCCATGGTGTGAGTGCTCCCTCATTGCAATGAGTAGTCAACCCAATTTGTTAAACCACAGGTGTGCTTCTGGAGGGTGGCCAGTGACTGCTGTAATGGGCAGTGTTCTCTGTTCAGTGTCTTGCTAAAGGATCCAAGGAAAACCAGAGCCGTTGCTGTGGCTCCCAGATAGGGAGAAGTGGGGACTGGGATTCTAAAGCAATATGCTGGGAGCTCAGCATTGCTACAGTTAGACCTGGAGCTTTATAGCGGAGCAAGTTAAGATTCTAAGGTAAAATTTGATTGACAAGGACAATGTGATTTAAGGGTGAATGCTTCAGTTACAACTTAGGGGTGAAGTGAGGAAACCCAGGATGGGTGTGAATGCAAGAGGAGAAACGGTAAATCTGGAGAGGGAGACCATTTCTGCCTCATTGACTCAGAACTGAATGAATCATATTTTCTTTTGGGGGAGATTGTGCCCTGACCTTGCTAGGGTATAAGTCTGGGTCGTCTGTGAGCTGGGGGCCAAGGTCATTGGATGCCTCCATACCTCTGCAACTCACCATATTCCTCTGGCTCCAACTCACAATATTCCTGCAAGAGGAAATTCATCATGAGAAACAAACCTGGCCACCTGACAGGAGTTTGTGTCGCATGGGAGCTGCGGATTTGCAGCCTGCTAAGTCCTGTGCTTCAAGCAGAGGAATTAAGCCCCATGATGCAAGTGCATCCAATTTCCATTGGAAAATTGCTTTGCAGAAAGTGGCATGGAGCCTGTTCTCCTTTTGGCCTGTTGATTCCCTCAGCTTTCAGGCCCTGACTTAGGATGACTGCAGAGAGCACTCGGAAGGTAGAGGGAGAGAGGCTTCCAGTAAAACCTCATTCTGTTTTACAATTCAGAGCTGAAATTGAAGCTGAGAGAGAAGAGCAGGGGACAGACTGGGGAAATGGATTTGATTATTGCATTAATCCACAGAACACTTCAAATGAAAACTTTCATAGAGTAATCATTAATTCAGCCTTATCAGTTTGTTATTCTGGGCAGATGATATTTATTTTAACGGGCACTCCTTGGGTGGAGGGCATGAGATTTTACTACTTTTTTTGAAGCACACAAATGCCTTTGGTTGTTTATCCATTGCTGTCTGGTGCTTCCCAAGTTCCTTTATCCCTTCTATGTCATGTAAATTTCAGATGCCTAAGTGGAGAGGGATGTATTCTCTTCTCTGTTCCCATTCAGTCTCTATCCTGCCTCTAAAACCCAGCTTTAAATCTCCGTTGTCTAAGACATTTTAGCTGATTTAGCTATACCTGAGCAGTCACTCCTTTTTGTTCCTAGAAATTGCTTTCATAATTTGTACTATATTTGTTCTGTGTTTTTCAATGTGTTTTCTTTCTCTGAATCTATTCTTTTTTTAAAAATGGTGGGTTTTTTTGTGGCATTTATTGCTAGATTTTAAAGTATCTGAGGTTAAAGATGGTGTCTTTCATTGGTCATTGCAATGTTCTTCCAGCTCCTGCAACCATATCTCCTACCTCTCATTCTTGCGGACTGAGGTAGACTAACCACAGCCTGAGGGCCAAATATGGCCCGCCACCTGTTTTTATAAATAAAGTTGTATTGGAACACAGTCACGCTCATTAGTTTCTGTGTTGTTTCAGGCTGCTTTTTTTGCTACAGTGGCTGAGTAACAGCTATGATGATCTGACCCACAAAGCCTGAAATTTACTCTCTGGCTCTTTATAGGAAAAAACGTTGTGAGCTCTAGTGCGGATTTACGCCCCTAGTCTTCTATACTTACCACAGCGTTAGAATGAAGAGAGAACATTAGGATGTCAGAGGGGAAGGATTACCCATGTTGAGCGGGCATGGTTTTGTGGGGGTTTTTTATTGAGCAATTTATGTATCTATTTATTTCAATAGTTTTGGGGGAACAGGTGGTGTTTAGTTACATGAATAAGTTATTTAGTGGTTATTTCTGAGATTTTGGTGTGCCTATCACCTGAGCAGCGTACATTGTACCCAATATGTAGTCTTTTATCCCTCACCCCCTCCCACCCTATCCCCTGAGGCCCCAAAGTCCACTGTATCATTCTTATGCCTTTGCATCCTCATAGCTTAGTCCCCACTTATGAATGAGAACATACCTTCCATTCCTGAGTTACTTCACTTAGAATAATGGTCTCCAATTCCATCCAGGTTGCTACAAGTGCATTATTTTGTTCTGTTTTATGGGTGAGTAGTATTCCATGGTGTGTCTGTATGTATATATATGTGTGTATGTGTATATATGTATATGTATGTATATATATGTATGTATATGTATATATATGTATATGTATATACACACACATATATATAATGTTCTCTTTACTCATTGATTGGTGGGCATTTGGGCTGGTTTCAAATTTTTGCAATTGTGAATTGTGCTGCTACAAACATGTGTGTGCAAGTATCTTTTTTGTATAATGACTTCTTTTTCTCTGGGTAGATACCCAGTAGTGGGATTGCTGAATTGAATGATAGTTCTACTTTTAGTTTTTAAAGAAATCTCCACACTGTTTTCCACAGTGGTTGTACTAGTTTACGTTTGCACCAGCAGTGTAAAAGTGTTCCCTTTTCTCCACATCCACACCAACATCTATTATTATTATTATCTTTTGGACATTCTTGCAGGAGTAAAGTGGTAACACATTGTGGTTTTGATTTGCATTTCCCTAATAATCTGTGATGTGGAGCATATTTTTCATATATTTGTATGTCTTCTTTTGAGAATTGTCTATTCACATCCTTAGCCCACTTTTTGATGGGATTGTTTGTTTTTGTCTTGCTGATTTATTTGAGTTCTTTGTAGCTTCTAGTTATTAATCTTTTGTTGGATGCACAGTTTGCAGAGATTTTCTCCACCTCTGTGGGTTGTCTGTTTACTCTGCTGATTTCTTTTGCTGTGCAGAAGCTTTTTAGTTAATTAAGTCCAATCTATTTATCTTAGTATTGGTTTCATTTGCTTTTGGGTTTTGGATCATGAAGTCTTTGCCTAAGCCAGTGTCTAGAAGGTTATTTCCAATGTTATCTTCTAGAATCGTTATGGTTTCAGGTCTCAGATTTAGGTCTTTGAACAAGCTTGAGTTGAATTTTATATGAGTTGAGAGATGAGGATCCAGTTTTATTCTTCCATGTGTGGCTTGCCAATTTTCCCAGCACCATTTGTTGAATAGGGTGTCCTTTCCCCCACTTTATATTTTTGTTTGCTTTGTTATGGATCAGTTGTCTATAAGTATTTGGCTTTATTTCTGGGTTCTCTGTTCTGTTCCATTGGCTTATGTGCCTATTTTTATACCAGTACCATGCTGTTTCGGTGACTATGGCCTTATACTGTAGTTTGTAATCAGGTAATGTGATGCCTCCAGATTTGTTCTTTTTGCTTAGTCTTGCTTTGGCTATTCGGGCTCTTTTTTGGTTCTATATGAATTTTAGGATTGTTTTTTCCACTTTTGTGAAGAATGATGGGGTATTTTGATGTGAATTGCGTTGAATAATAGATTGCTCTTGACAATATGTTCATTTTCACAATATTGATTCTATCCATACATGTTCATGGGATGTGTTTCCATTTGTTTGTGTCAGGTATGACTTCTTTCACCAGTGTTTTGTAGTTTTCTTTGTAGAGGTCTTTCACCTCCTTGGTTAGGTATATTCCTGAGTGTGTGTGTGTGTGTGTGTGTGTGTGTGTGTGTGTGTGTTTTCACAGCTATTGTGAAAGGGGTTGCAATAGCTGTGCTACTGATTTGTGTACATTAATTTTGTATCCTGAAACTTTGCTGAATTCATTTACCAGTTTTAGATGCTTTGGGATGAGTTTTTAGGGTTTCCTTGGTATACGATCATATCATCAGTGAACAGCAACAGTTTGACTTCCTCTTTGCCAATTTGGATGCCCTTTATTTCTTTCTCTTGGAGCAGACATGGGTTTGCATCCTGCCTGGCTTTGTCACTCCCTGGATAATTTTCTGAATCCTTTAGAATTTTAAATTTCCTCATTTTAAAAATGGGAACAATAATATTAACTTAGCAGAGCTGTTAAGATCATTACCTGAAATACGCTGTTAAAAGTTCACAGCATAGTGTTGAATGGATTAAATAATCACAATAAAATAAATGCCATAATAATAATGGCAAGGACAGTCATCGTTACCAAACTGTAGCCACTGTGTCAAAGAAACCCTAACACAGAATGTGTTTCATTATTACCCCGCAGCCCCAAAGAAAGGGGAAAATGTTGGTATTGGGGAATTCTCTATGAAAAAATATTCCCGGGGCCTCCTGACCCTCCTTCCTTCACTTCTCTTCGGAATCCTCATCTTCACCAATGCCAGCAGGCATTGTCTGCCATTCTTAGGCACTCAGATACCGTATTTATACGCAGTAAAGATCCCTGGCAGCTGTCTCATCTCACATTTTTTAGTTTGGTTCTGTAGCCGTAATGAATGCCATTTGCGGTTTCTTTGTTGCACTCATCTTTTCCTGCAGAATGGTAGTTGGAGAAGTGCCTGCTTTCACTTCCATTTCTGACCCAGGAAAGTCAAAGTAGGCATGTGTGTTTTCCACATCGACTGGATTTTGTGTGTTTGTTTTGTATTTTTTTAAATCCTTTTCTGAATATTCACTGTCAAATGAAGGCAGATATTGGAATTAGGCTCAACAAGTCAGGTAAAAAGTGTTAGTTTTCTTGAGTTTAGCAATTGGTCTGCCATCTCGTTCTTGAATTCTATGGAGAATCCAACGGAAATAAAGCATGGGATCAAAGTGGCACAGGAAAACCCTATGGGTTTTTAGGTTGTTAAACTGTTAAAGGGGGACAGCATAGAATAGTGCAAGGGACAGATGTTGACTCCTGTGCCCACCTGGTTCTGCTGGTGGTGAGTGGCTTCTTGCAGAGCTCTGGGAAATATCCTGAGGGTACTTCTGAGGATATTAGTTGCAATGAGTCAGGGGTCAAATAATGATGCCCTCCATGGTTGCCAAAGCAGAGGGAGGGGGTGAATCTTTTCCTAAATTGGGGAACTCTTGTTTCCTTCTAACTGTAAGACTTCAGTGTTTTCCAACACAGGTACTATGTCCTAGCCCTTATTACACACCCACAGGGTCTAAAGCAACCTTACGCAAAATAGGTTTTCAGCAAAATATTTAATAATCAGATTCATGATAGTGAGATCCCTGTAATTTATCTATAACTATGTGAAATTAAAATTTAAAAAGCCTAGAAAACATATTTATTTTCTACCTTAGTGTGATTATGAGAGGATAATAAATACTTGAGAAGAGTTTTGAGGATTTCAGAGGAAAAAAATGCATCATATACTTTAAGCTGTTATTCCTGCCACTCCAGAGTGTGTAGTTTGCAGTAGCCTCAGATCCCTGTGGTTTGGTTTCTTGTTTGTACACTTTGTTTCTTGTTTGTACACTTTTTTCAGTATCTTGCTGTATTTCTCCCTCTTTCTCTGCCACATTCTATAACTTCACCTTCACATCCACGTCACAAGTCACTTTTGACTAGAGATTGATATGTTTAATTTTATGATGCACCTCTCCGTTCTGAGAGGTGCAGGGAAACAAGTCTGCAGCCACTTTTACAGTCTAGACATTACACTGTGTTTTTTTTTTTTCCCCTCAGGGGAAGCACTTAAATCTGCCAAATTATAATTATTGTAAATATTATTTCATGCCTGTAAGATTAGATTGTAAACTTGTGGATGTCAGGGGCCATGCCTTTGTATTCTCTCGATTAGCAAGCACAGTGTAGAGTAATCCACTATCAATAAATATTGGTTGAATGATGTTAAGGACTGAATTGTGTCCCCCGTGTGTCCCCCCATCAAACACATGTGGAAGCACTGCTCCCCATTGTGCCTATATTCAGAGAAATGGACTTTAGGAAGGTAACTAAGGTTAAATGAAGTCATAACGATGTGTAATCTGATAGGATTAGTGTCCCAGAGACAGAGACACAATATCTCTGTCTCTCTCCACACACACAGAGGAGGTCATATAAAGACACAATGAGAAAGTGGCCTTCTACAAACCAAGGAAAGAGGCCTCATCAGAAACCAACCCTTCTGCCAACTTGATCTTGGACTTTCCAGCCTCCAGAACTGTGAGAAAATAAATGCCTTTTGCTTAAGCCACCCAGTGTGTGGTATTTATTATAGCAGCTTAAGGAGACTAATGCAGTTGGCTTACTAATTAACTGATAAGTAAATATTTTAGGTTTATTTTATTGTGGATAAAGTTATTCTAAATGCAATGGTAGGTTAAGTTGGTATTTTCTAAAAAAGCCATGAAGCCTCAAAGGTTATAAAATTTGACAGATTTGGCCACATTTCATATATATAGCAAAAGATAAATAATATTATTTCAAAACTTGGAACTTTTTTGGAAGTTTTTAAATTCTGGGAAAAAAAGATAACCTAATAGAAAGCTGGAGATAGAACATAAACAAGGAATTAACAAAAATTAAAATACAAATGACTTATACGCTTGTGAAAAGATGTTAATTTTCATGAATAGACACAGCTAATGTAAGACAATATGTGTATTTTTAACAGACTTTTTAGTAACAGTTTTAATTTATAGGACAATTGAGAAGACACTGTAGTTCTCATACTTCTCATGCCCAGGCTGCTCTGTGATTAACATATTACATCAGACTAGTGGACTGATATTGATGCTCCATTACCTTAGTCTGCTCAGGCTGCTATAATAAAATACTATGCCCTCAGTGTCTTATACACAGCAACTATTTATTTTTCACAGCTCTAGAGGCTGGGGTCCAGGGGAATGGCTGTGACAATTCAATGTCTGCTGAGGGTTCACTTCCTTAGTCACAGATGGAGCCGCCTTGCTGCATCCTCACATGATGAAAGGGGCAGGGAAGCTCAATGGAGTCACTTTTGTAAGGGCATTAATTCCATTTATGAGTGTACTAGTCTGTTTTCATGCTGTTGATAAAGACATGCCCAAGACTGGGTAATTTGTAAGGAAAAAGAAATTTAATGCACTCACAGTTCCACATGGCTGGGGAGGCCTCACAATCATGGCGGAAGGTGAAAGGTACCTCTTACATGGTGGCAGACAAGAGAGAACTTGTGCAGGGAAACTGCTCCTTATAAAACCATCAGATCTCATGAAACTTATTCACTATCATGAGAACAGCATGAGAAAGACTCACCCCGCTGATTCACTTACTTCCCTCAGGTTCCATCCCATGACATGCGGGAACTGTGGGAGCTACATACAATTCAAGATGAGGTTTGAGAGGGACACAACCGAGCCATATAAATGAGGGCTCTGCCCCCATGACGTAACCACATCCCAGAGGCCCCACCTCCTAACACCATCCACTTGGGGGTGAGAATATCAACATATTAATTTGAGGGGAACACAGACATTCAGACTCTAGCAATAATTTATTAATTTCAGTCTATTGTGTATTTAGAGTATGTATTTCTATGATTCATGAACTTCAAAAAAATGGCAATCTCCAATGACAGCAGAATAGGAACGGTTATATATAGTTGGTTATACGATTATTCATTGATACAACTTCCTTGGAGAGCAATTTGACAGAATCTATGAAAACATAAGCATGCGTGTCTTTAACACAGCAATTCCACTTGTAGGGATTTTTCTTACAACCACACCGTCCAAGTGCGCATAGGAGTGGTCTCTTTGGCAACATTTATAACAACATCAACAAAAACCATAAGCCACCTAAATGTCCTTCATACCACATGCACACAGAGGAAGGTGTGTTTCTTAAAATCTGTGTAGATCTTGTTTGTATGGAGACCTATATATGACACATAAATGTGTTTTTAGATTTCTGTATAGTAACATAATTTGACATTCACAACCTGTTAAGTGAGGAAAGCAAGTGAAGCAAGTTGCTAAACAAGTACGTTTCTTCTTTCTTTCTTTCTCTCTCTCCCCTTCCTTCCCTCCTTCCTTCCTTCCTTCCTTCCTTCCTTCCTTCCTTCCTTCCTTCCTTCCTTCCTTCCTTCCTTCCTTCCTTCCTTCCTTCCTTCTGTCCTTCCTTCCTTCCTTTCTTTTTTTCTTAAAAGAGTCTCGCTCTGTGGCCCAGGCTGGAGTGCAGTGTTGCCATCTTGGCTCACTGCAACCTCTGCCTCCTGGGTTCAAGTGATTCTCATGCCTTAGCCTCTCAAGTAGTTGGGATTAAAGATGTGCGCCACCAGGCCCAGCTAATTTTTGTATTTTTTTTTTCAGTAGAACCGGGGTTTTGTCATGTTGGCCAGGCTGATCTTGAACTCTTGGCCTCAAGTGATCCACCTGCCTCGACCTCCTAAAATGCTGGGATTACAGGCATGAGCCACCGCACCTTGCCTGACAAAGGTACTTCATGTGGGTTGGACAAAGTTACCTATGTGGGTGTAGATGTAGGTGTTGCTGTAAGGTGACCTATTTCTTCCTTACTATGCAACAGCATGCAAACCATGGGGCTCATGAGGATAATGAGGTTGGGGCAAGCAGTCTAACCTTGCATCAGGGACACATTAAAAACAAAGACAGGAACATAGTACAAAGGGCAGCACAGTTTTACGTATAGTACGTGGGTAAGAGACACATAAATACTGCAATACATAAGCACTCTTTCTTGGAAAAGCCTTGAAGTTTGCCTGTGGAAGGATTGTAGCTCCTGCCTTACTATGAGACCGTGAAGGGGGTTATGTGAGATGGAGGGAAGGATGGACGCCTGGTGTGGACAGGTGTGGCCCAGACATGGTGCGCTGAGGTAGCCAGCTGTCCTTTGAGGTGGTTGTGGGTGCATTTTGCGGATTCCTAGGCTGTTCTGTGCAGCTGCGTTTGGCTAGTGCTTTTCGGATGAAGTCACACATAAGAAAACAGCACATTCATGTTACATTTAGATTATTCCCTTAATATCTCAATCCCATTAGAACAAATTTGCATTTTCAAAACCAAGTATAGTAGAATGGGCTGTGTTTCAATACGGTTCTGTATACCTGGGGCAGGGGCAAGTCTGACTCCAAAATCTGTGAATGTTGACTCCATCCATCCATGCACTTCTCTCCATCTCCTGATACTTGGGGTGTGCTGTGACCGTAATCCGAAGCTGGCAGGTTTATAGGTCTCCCTCTAGCAGCCAGGTCGTTTCAGCGAGGATTCACCACAATACAGGGCCAGGTGCCCGAGGAATGCAGTCACTGTGGTTGGGCAAGGTAGGATGGATAGGGCATGGGCAGGGCAGGAGTGCTTCTGCTGGGGATGCTTTGCACAGGGAGTGTCTAAACCCCTGGATCAGTTCCCACCTGGCTGTAGGGGAAGCTGTCGGGATCCTTTCTTGGACCTGTTCTGATAGATCTACTTGGGGCACTGCCCTGATATGCATTATAGGGGCTTTTGAGTGTTCACCAAAGCCTTATTACTTAGTGACAAATGCATGCCCCAGGGCTGCAGAAAGCAAGTGATTGGTTATAACAGTGGTTGCAGATTTTCATAGCCAAGGCAAGGTAAATGCTTCAACCCAAAGGTCATCACATCATCCAAGAAGAAACACACACTGTGAATGTTGCAGAAGATTCTCCAGCCCCCAAATCAAAGGATTGTTTAAAGGTTTAAAACCCCAAGCCAGTCATCCGGCCCTCAGTACCAGCATTAGAGTCTCCCATCAGGGGCCGCCTGCCCCTTCCCCTCAGGGTTTCATCCTTTTCTTCCTGGACTAGGGCAACTTATTAAGTGGGCTGCTTACGTCCACTTTGTCTCCCTAAAGTTCATTCTCAGCAGGAGCAGCCAGTGTGAGCTCCTAAACACAGGAGTCTAACTGTGTGAATTCTCTCTAGCAGTTTCCTGTTGTTCTGGAATTACACCCCAAGTGACTCCTGAATGGGGTCTCCCAGGCACCAAACGGTCTGGACACTGATTCCTTCCATTGTTATCTCTTGTTACCTTGTTCCCTTCCCCACTGAGCTTCCAGGCACACGGATGGCTCTTCTGATGCTTGAGTACCACACACTTTCCCCACCTTTGCCTGAGTCCTCCCCTGGGTGCCCTTCCTGAGTCCTTTGCTGGCTGAGCTGCCAACCATAATAACTTAAATCACACCTCTTCTGAGAGGCCCTCTGGGACCACCACCCTCTATCAAGAATGTCGTTCTTCCTTATCGTCTGTCTCCACCCTCCTTGCCAGATGGGGTCAGTGCTGCCGCCTTCTCTGGGGACTGGCTCGGTCCCAGGAGCAGAGGCAGATCCAAGAGCATCCAACATGCTGGCAGATGAAACGAGAGACAGAAGAGACAGAGGGTGGCGGGCACAGGGCCTTCTCATTCACAGCAGATGCTGATGTTTTCTGAGAGCAGCCAAAACATTACACAGATACCTTTTTCTCTTTGAATGCAAAATCATGCTGAATTTGGGAGATGCTGACCCACAGAACCTAAATATAGCTTCTTGACACAATTGATTTGCGATGGTAACTTGCTGTGATAAATAATTGAAAACAATGTACCTCAACCTGCTTTGATGGAAGTCATCATCTTAGGGAAGCCTGAATATTTCTACAACTGTTAATACTGATTTTTTTCTTAGACTGGGGAAATTTTATTTGAATATTGTGTTTATCTTAGTGCAGTAAACATGAATTGATAAATTATTGTTTTCAGATGTGCTGCTTTTTCTAATAATAGTAAACATAATGAACATTTATTGAGGACTTACTTCAGACTCAGTGCTTAGTGCTGCATGAATTATCTCTTTAACCCTCACAGTTACTCAATGAGGTAAAAAGTACTCTTTTTTTCTGATATTTCAGTGGGGAAACTGAGACCAAGAAAGAGAAAGTAACTTACTCAGCTTGTTTCGAGGCTTGTTAATAGCATGGGAGATTTCAGTCCTAGAAAATTGGATTCTGACTCCTCAGTGCTTAATTCCTATTGGGATTGAAATAAGCATAGGTAGCACTCCTCCCTTCAATTAAGCTTGAAAAGTGTAGGAGTGCTACCTATGCTTATTTCAATCCCAATTCAAGGTAACTCTGACTTTTTTTCTGGATTTCTGGATTTTTTTTCCATGAAATACAAACTGCTTTGAAATGTGCTAATCATATACAAAACATCCTTATTGGCTCATAAGTCAGCTTTTTCTCTTGGTCTAACTCATGCATCATTTTATTAATAATTATTATAAAAGTAATGAGAATCTTGATAAAAATGTCTCACCTCTAGGAAATTTAGCAATTTCTTACCTTACCTTCCAGAAATACATGATTTCTTTATACACTTATACATTGATGAACATATAAACACACATTGAAAATAAAACACAGACTTCTATGACAGATCGTGTTCTACAACTTGTCTTTCTCATTAAAAACATACACATAACCTTTGACTCATCAATTAAACATATGCAGATATATATGCAAAAAGTCCATTGTCCAATTCATTGACTCAAAGAGCAAAAGACTTGAAACCACCCAAATGTTCAACTGCAGATCAGTCTAATTGTGATACACATAAAATGGATTATCAAGCAGCAAAGTGTATGCACTAAAATAGAAAGATCCCTTTTGTTGTTTCTTATCCTTTATTTAAATTTGCTAAGTCAGGTCATGGAAAATATATATGTCTCCTACCATTATGTCTTGCCAAAAAAGACTTGCCTAACACCTATAACTTTGAGGGTTACTGCTAGAAATTTTGTCTCTCAAGCAACAATTCAGAACATTTCCTTTGCAAACCACAAAACAAACACCTCTCCAGGTGCCCATAATGTGCAAAGGACTTATTTTCTATGCTCTTCTATGGAGAGGAAAGAAAGGAGGCAATGATAGGAAGATATTTTCTTGTTCCATCCTCAGTTCCTTTTCCAGGGCCTTTCCTGCTATCCCAGAACATAAACTGAAAATACAATGAAACAGAATACAACAATAAAGACGCCCAAACAAAATCAGCTCTAAAAAGCTTCCTGAATTATTCAGCAAGTGAGTGAGTATCTACTCAAAGTTTTAAGGGGGCTGTCTGATTTCATTTCTATAAACTTGGTACATAAGGGAGATTTTAAGAGTGTGATACTATTCTTGCAGTCTCCTTAGCAGAACAGGCTGACTTTTAGCCTTGATGGCTCCTTTATCACCTCCCCATCCCAGGACTGTGTCTGCTTCCTCTGCCTGTTCTCTGACGTATCTTACACCTTTGTCCTGAAGTGCCACCTCTGGCCACAGCACAGCAATTGTCGATTCAGATATTACAGATGAAAGGGAGAAGCGTTTGATAACACTTGTGGTTTATTATTTAAATTGATCTCCCTTAAACTGTTATTCTCTTTCATGTATTAATAACACTGGAGTCAGGACTATATTTACAATACTTCAAAGCTGTTTCAAGGTAGACCACCAGGCATTGGCCAATCAGCAGGATCCTGGAAGCTCCCACATGCAGTGGGTGTTAACCCTTTAGTTGCTGGATGGTGGAAAGTTCTGGAAGGTCCAGAGAATGATAGTTGGGATCATCCTATCAGGTGACCAGGGTACCTGTGAGTGGGACCATGGGGTTGGGAAGTGTTTTAATACTGTAACCACCATCACAGCTGTACTGATAGGTAGTCTTGATGATGCAATGGGTAAAAAGAACACGTCCAGAAATGAACATTGCCAATAATTGGAGAATTCAAAATATTAATTTCAGTAAACCTTTGTTGCATGGCAGACCTTGTGCTGAACATAGAATTATCGCAATGACTAAGACCCACACCATCCCAGCTATCTTGAAACTTGTGAGCTAGATAGGAAGACAACGTTATCCTGAAAAGGAGGATTTTATTTCACTAGGAATACCTAACCTGAAAACATGGAAGTTCAAAGAAGATTTTTTATTTATTATTTAGAGATGGGGGTCTGGGCTCAAGCGATCCCCTCCAGCCTCCTGAGTTGCTGGGACTGCAGGTGTGCACCGCCACACCTGGATAAGTTTTAAAACAATTATTTTGTTGAGATGGGGGTCTCATTACGTGGCCCAGGCTGGTCTCGGAACTCCTGGCCTCATGATATCCCCCCCATCTTGGCTTCCGTGGGATTACAGGTATGAGCCACCACACTTGGCCCTGAAGAGGAAGTTTTTAATTGCAAGGTGTGCTATGAAAAGGCCAGCTGTTACTTGTAGCAATTAAAGAAATAAACCTCCTTCAGAGAAATGGCTATTAATCACAAGGAAACATTTTTTTTATGCTGTGAATATGATTAGGACCTGGCATAGACCTTACGGGAAGTCTCTAAAAATGAGGCAGTTACCCCCATATCTAGGGCAGATGGGCATGTTCAACTCCAGGCAGCGGGGAGTCCCTGTCACCAACCTGTCTGCAAGACGCCCACAGGTTCCTGTGATTCTGTTCACTCTGTCCTGTAGGAGGAACATAGCTGGTCATTTTTGTGTAATGCAAGCATGGTCTTGGAGGAATTTTTATCAAAACCATGGGCAAAACTGAATACTTCTTTTCTAAAAACAGATTCAGTGACTGCAGATGAGTTCAATCGCAGGATTCTCTCAACCGGACTCTGTAGGGCCTTGCTCTGAATTCTGGGCTCTTAAGCAACAATGATGACTCTTGGCAGCTTTTCCAGGCTCGGGTGTGGAACTTCCTTGATCTTGTGTGGAATGGTTATTGACTATAGATAGCGTCTGTCTATTGAAGAAACAGGCCATGTTGCAGAGAAAGTATCAGGCCATCTTCCTCCTTGTATCTGTTCCCCGTGTACCATTTTGTGAAAACTGCTTGTATTGTGGAAACAAACCCATTTTGGCTCCTTTTGGCTCTGTGCAGACAGTCCGTGGAAAAGCCAAGTTGAATCCCACTCTACCTTATGAATCATTCTCCCATCTGCCAGCTGAATCCTGGCTGCGGCCACTTTGTTTTAGGAGAAGGAGGTGCAGAGTGAAAAGGAAACATGTTGATTCTCCCAGCTCAGGCCATTTGTAGTATAATTAGAAACATAATGTTTTGACTTGAAAGCTGATCACATCTGATATGGGTGTCAGCAAAACAGAATAAATATTTTTTATCTTTTTGGTGTAATTTAATAGAATAAGAGCTTTGGTGGGGATGACACCACTCCAAGTGCTGTTAATATGGAATTGCTTCCCTGCTCCCTGGCTCCTTTAAAAAACGTAGATGTGAAATCAGCATAGACATGTCTACAGTCGAATAGTAAAGAGGAATTAAAAAACATGCTTCATATCTGGGTCACTTAAGTAAATATAAGACACTGTTGGATATTCCGGTGTCTCATAGATAAGAAGAGGATACAGAATGTAGCTTGAGTATGATCCTCGGAATGATATACCTTTGGGGACTTTATTATTTCAGAAACCTGTACTCTTCTTCCCACAAAAAAACACTGATTTTAATCAAAACATGGCATGTGTGATCGTTTAAAACTTTATGGTGGCTTCTTTTAGCCTCGCAGTACTTGGATTTTATGAGAACAACAGTAAATATGAGAATTCAGGGCTCTGATGGACGGGCAGAAGATAAAGACCTTAAACTCACTGCAGTCTGTGTGATAGAGCTGATGGTGCCATGTGACCTTGACCTTGCTATGCCCATCCTCGCAGTCCTCGCATAACAGGGATCTGCACATAGTCTGTTTGCAAAAAGTATTTGTTGAGTGAATGAATGTGTGAGCAAACAAGGTGAAAATGAATAAGCCTTGGCACCTGGGAGATCTGGGCTTTGTAGGTTTGTTTGGTGGTGTTTTCTTATGATCTCAAGATTCAAAGATCCAAGTGTTTCAGATGAGAAACGCTAAGGGAGGGGTTAGTTTTCTGTTCTGCACAATAGAGGATCATCATTGTGGCAGCGTCCAGCAACATGATGTCCGAGCACGCAGTTCCCCAGGGTGGTCTTCGGCAGGGCTCAGCTGGGCTCCTGCTTCAGGCCTCCAGTTGGATCAAGACGGCAACCAGGCACGGCTCTCCTCTGGAGGTGTGCGGTCCTCCTCCCAGCTTATGTGGTTGCAGCAGGATTCAGTTCCCTGTGGCTGTGAGACTGAGGTCCCTGTCTCCCTGCTGGCTGTCAACCTGGGGCTGCCCCGTGCTCCCATCCACCGCCCACATCCCTTCCCACGGAGCTCCTCCATTAACTAACAGTGATGCTTGGAGTCCTTTTCACCATAAAAGGTTCATGTGATCATATCGGGTCCATCTATCTGATCATCTTCAGTCAGTTGACTTGGGACTTTAATTTCATCTGCAAAACCCTTTCACAGCGGTAGTAGAGTAGCCTTTGATTAAACAACCAGGGCAAGGAGAGGTTCCCTTTTAGAATTCTGCCTGTCAGTAGGGACCGTTAGTAAGCCATGCAGGATGGGAATGCAGTAGTTGTAGGGACTGCAGTGACCTGTCAGAAGTCTGCTGAAGAGCCTTCAAATTGAAAAGCATGTTGACCACCATGCCAGCTGCAGAGCTCAGGTCTATGGGCTGGTTCTGCTGCAGGCTTTAGGCTTGGCACTCCTGGTCTCGGTGAGTCCTTCCATTGCTAGTGGAGTTAATCTGTTGCTTTGAGATGATTTGTCAATGCCACACTGCTGAGGGGGTCTCATCTTGCCAGAATCCAGGCCTTCGGGCTTGTGGGTCTGGGGTATTTTCACAGTGCTTGAGTTGATTAAAAATTGTTTCCTTGTGTGACCTTCTTCATTGCTTTGTGTTCTCATCCCATATTTATATTAATACTGGACATGGTGACTGCAATGCCCCAGGCTAGCTCCTCCTTTGAGTACAAATGAGATTCCACCTAGGTTAAGATTAAAATCCTGCTGCTCTGACCTTCCACGGCTCCACTGGTAGGAAATTCAGCAGAGTTTCATGTTCCTCTCCCCAGATCTTCTGAGAATTCTCAGGGGTGTTCTCTTGTGTCCATGCCTGACTCAGTCCTGGACATTTTCATCACTTGCTAGAGGAGAAGGAGCTCAGGTGTGAACTCCAAGGACAGAGTCACCCCCAGTGGCCTCTCTGCTTCCTGTCCCTGCATGGATACTCATGGTGCCATGGAAGGGGTGGCTCAGCAGCTGCTTTGAGGACAGGGAGTGGGAAACAGCACTGAGAAGCCACAGTCTTTCTCCCAAGTCTGTTCATAGATGAGATACCAAGAAGGGCAGCATGTGGCCCTTTCATTTTCTTGCTCTACTCTTCCTTGGAGATTTTACCTACTGCCTTGATTTCAGCTACAACCAAAGACTACACATCTTTGCTATCTGAGTATCCAGGAAAAAAAAATCTTTTTTAGAACTGAAGCTTTATATCTTCAGGTTTTTACTGGAAATTGCCATGGACTTATTTTCACTGCTGAACTCAGCATGTCAAGACTGACTTCATCAATCTCTCCAGACTGGCTCAGTCTCTTGGTGTTCCCATTTTTTCAACAAGCTTCACATTTCCCCCAGTAATTCTAGTATACAACCTGGGATATAATTCTGACTCTTTGTTTTTTGTTTTTTTTTTTTGTTAAACCAACCAGTTGCTGTGTTAGTTTGCTCGGGCTACTGGAGCAAAATACCACAGACGAGGTGATTTATGAATGAAAATATCTCAACTCACAGTTCTGAAAACCAGAAGTCCTAGATCCGGAGTTGGCAGAGTTGGCTCCTTTGGAGGCTGTGGAGGAGAATCTGTCCTGGAAATCTTTGGTATACTTTGGCTTGTGGAAGCATCACTCCAACCTCTGCCTTCACCATGACTATTGCTGGAAGGTTCCCGATGTATACTTACAGTAAATTATTCCTCTGGACTGAGGTCCAGCTTGGCTGCCCTGTGGCTGGTGTTGGCGGTTATGACTGTTAGAACTGCTTTGGCGCAGATCCCAAAGGCTCCAGGGATAGGATTGTTTAGAAGACACAGTGATGACATCTCTGTTTGGGTAAAATGATCCCAGAGCCACACATCCACTATCCCAGCATTCCTAAAACCAAAAGCACTTAGATAGTATCATAATAGTGACGTCCACGCCCCCAGGCCTCAGTTGCCCCCAAACACTGGTGCTTACAGAGGTCGAAGTGACTGTTGGTCCTGACTATGTCTGGCACAATCCCACGGGACTTTATTCTGGTCAGAGTTCAGCAAGCCACGCCAGAAAAATCCCAGAATGCTTGGCCTTAACTGTGAAGTTGATGGGACGCAGATCTGTTTTCCTTTCCCCGCTGTTCGTAGCAATTGTCCAATCTCAGCAGGTTGTCTGATTCCAGTCAAGGGTCACAAGACAGAAAAGATATTTGTGATCTCATAGGCATAGTTCAGTGGCACAAAGATATTAAAATTAAAAAATTAAAAAAAAAAAACGCATTAAGTAACAGTCTAGTGAGCTAGAAGTCAAATTTCCCCAAATTTTAACTTTCTAAAACATAGTCCCAGACCTAAATTCAAGAAATAAAGCTCCTACAGTGAACTCATTATACTTTGTCCATTAGTGTCTCACACAGGGATGTCAACTCTAATTTACAACAGATTCTTAACAAACTAGATCTTCTACCCGTAAGAGATTACCAGTGGATCCTAGAAAGGAATAGAACATTCTGTCTCCTCTAGAAAGAGGAAACACAAACTGTGCAGACACAAACTGTGGGAAATACAAATAACTTTTTGTAATAATGACATATTATGTAACGTATATGTATGTAATTAAGAAAGTTGTTTTTTAAGATGCTTGCTTTTTTTTTTTTTTTTTTTTTTTTTTTTTGAGACAGGGCCTCACTCTCTTGCCGTGGCTGGAGTGCAAAGATACGATCTCAGCTCACCACAGCCTTGACCTCCTGGGCTCAAGTGCTCCTCACACCTCAGCCTCCTGAGTAGCTGGGCCCACAGGGTCCTGCCACCACGCCTGGCTAATTTTGGTAGTTTTGTTTTTGTAGAGACAGGGTTTTGCCATGTTTCCTGGACTGGAAGATGCTTTCTTTTCAAGAGTAGAGCAAGAAGCATATATGAAGTTCATTGTGTTCATCCTTCTATAAGAATGTACATATATTTTCTTATGCTTATTACTTGCCCTTCTACATAATTTTTTAAAATATAGTAATTTTTATTCATGGGAATTAAAAGGACTACTTCTACTTGCCTAGGAATAGAAATACCATGTCCATGGGTATGAATGAAATGCAATAATATGGTAATTAAAGTAGTATCCAATAAAATTTTCAATGTATTGGTACATTCCATGAATTATTTAATTAAGCTTGTTAACTGTTTACTAAGTAGGTATTGCCTCTTTTAATATTAAACACCCTTATCATTATAGGGTGTAAGATGTGCTGAATATGATTTCAAATGTACTTCTAATTTTTTAGAGGTTATCTCCCTTAGCATAGATGACTTTGTAGTTTTCCTCAAGCACACAACTTCTATACAATTTTTAGGGTTGTAAGTTTGAATCGATGACCTTCTCTTATATGGAAAATTTCATTATATGTAACATTTTATTTTCCAAGAAACCAAATGAAGTGTCACCAAGTGTATTCTGATTATTTATTTTTCCTTTAAACTACTCCATATATACGCGCCTGTTCTAAGACTTTGCACTATCCATGATTTTTCTCCATTCCATTTTTTTTTCTTGGTTAGGAACAAAACCATCAATAACTGTAGATGAAAACTGTTTGCAGTAGCATGGTGAGATAATCTGGTTGGAAGGATTCGATTGATTTGTGTCTAAAGATAAATGCAAACGGCGTCAATTGCATCTCTGCTTTCTCCAGAGCTAGTTTCCAGTGCTCATTAGAGCATCTGGCTTTCCTTCTGGCCCCTGTTGTTTCACAGGACTTTATAAGCTGTCTGCTCCTAATAAATGAAATTATACTTCTGCAGTAAGGTTCCCATAAGCAATCAAGGTAACACCATCCCAAAGTCTCTAAGCCTGGGCATCATGAGAGCCATTGTCCTGGCCCCAACATGGAACAATGGATGATGATTAGATTTTTACTGGTCTAAAGGTCCAGAGAATCTCTCTAAAAGGCAAATGCAAAACATTAGAACTCTGGAAATAGCTGCTTGTAATTGAAAACTGTTATTGCTGATAGTGCGACTTTACTAAAACGTAACTTTATGATGATGCCTTGACTTCCAGCATCTTAGGCTGAGGATAAAAGGATTTGCTTGGATTCCAGAAGTCAGGTTCTTCCCACGCTCTGGTTACTTTCTGTTACAAGATTTGCCTGTCCTCATGGAAACACATTCACCCTACAAAGCTTAAAATTCCCACTTAATCTTTGTTTTATTTTGTTCATGAATAATGTGATGTGATGCTGTGAAAATCCAGAGAACTCAGCAAGCAACCCTCTAACAACAGACTTGGCTGTCTATCTGTGTGTGAGCCGGTGCATGTATATGCACTGGCGTGTGCAAGCATGTGTGTGTGCGTGTGTGTATGTTTAAAGGCACCAAACAGTAACCAAATGTCATGGAAAAGGAGTTGAAATTCTGGATGCATCTGGACTACTCTTCAGGACTCATTTTAAGCTTCAAGATGGAAAGAAACTCTCCAATGCTTAGTGAAATAAACTTCAGCGGTCTTGATTCAGAGATCATTTTATTGTTGGAAGGTACATCTACAACGAATTACTATTAGGCCAACCCTGGCATAAAGTGTGAATTTAGCCGTGAGTGTGTAGCCTCCCAGCACACTTCTCTGTCCCAGCTCCCTCCCTGCCCACAGGGCTGCTCTCCTTCCTCCTTGCCTCTCAGGCACCAGTGTTCTCTTTACTTTTTCTTCCTGTTGAACCCTCTCAACACCTCCCCGAAGAAGCAAGGAGAGAGGGTCTGATTTTTTTTCTCATTAAAAGTTTTATTTCACTAGTTTTTGGGATGCAGGTGGGTTTTGATTAAATGGATACGTTCTTTCGTGGTGGTTTCTTAGATGTTGGTGCACCCGTCACCTGAGCAGTGCACACTTTTATCCCTCACCTCTATCCCTCTCTTCCCCCACTGAGTCCACAGAGTCCTTTATGTTATTCTTGTGCCTTTGTGTCCTGATATGGTTTGGCTGTGTCCCCACCCAAATCTCATCTTGAATTGTAGCTCCCATAATTCCCGCATGTCATGGGAGGGACCCGGTGGGAGGTAATTGAATCATGGGGGCAGGTCTTTCCTGTGCTGTTCTCCTGATAATGAGTAAGTCTCATGAGGTCTGGTTTTAAAAAGGGCAGTTCCTCTGCACAAGCTCTCTCTTGCCTGCCACCATGTAAGATGTGACTTTGCTCCTCCTTTACCTTCCACCATGATTGTGAGACCCCCCCAAGCCATGTGGAAGTGTGAGTCAGTAAAGCCTCTTTCCTGTATAAATTACCCAGTCTCAGGTATGTCTTTACCAGCAGCATGAGAACAGATTAATACATGTCCTTGTAGCTTAGCTCCTACTTATAAGTGAGAAGATACGATATTTGGTTTTTCATTCTTGAGTTACTTTACTTAGAATAATCGCCTCCAGCTCCATCCAAGTTGCTACAAGAGACATTATTTCATTCCTTTTTATGAATGAGTAGTATTCCATGGTGTATATGTACCACATTTTCTTTACCCACGCGTTGGTCAATGGGACCTGGTTATGAAGAAGTGTCAGAATTGCTAATGGGCATTTAAAGCATCATTCCCCTCATTTCTATAGTTCTAATTTCTTGGGGCCTAAAACTTAAACTTGAGAAATAAAGGATTCTTTGTGGAAATCTGGATAATGACCAAGGGTTATCTGATTGATTGATTTTAATAATCCAGGTATACTTTTGTTAAGACCACTACTCATGTTTACTAATGTCATGCGGGTCCCTGGAACTACGGTGAGGTTGACTTTGGAAGCAAAGAACAATCTTGGCTTTAGATATTGGGATATTTAGATATTGGGATATTTAGATATTGGGATATTTAGATATTTTCTTTCTAAGATTTGCAGACTTTTACTGCCTCTGTAACCTAAATTGCAAATTTAGCCAATATTATGGACTGAATGTTTGTGTTTCCCCAAAATTCTTATGTGGAAGCCCTAACCTGCAATGTGATGTATTTAGAGATAGGGCCTTTGGGAGGTGATTAAGTTTAGATGAGGTCATAAGGATGGGGCTCCCAAGATTGGATAAATGTCCTTAGAAAATAATGAACAAGAGAGGAAAAGAAGAAGCAGGAAGAGGAGAAGGAAGAGGAGAAGAAGGCAGGGAGGGGACACCAGAGCTCTCGCTCTGTCTCTCAACTGTGTGAGGACACAGCAAGAAGGTGGCCATCTGCAAACCAGGAAGAGAGCCCTCATCAGGAAATGAGCCAGCTAACAGCTTGACCTTGGACTTCCAGCTTCCAGAACTGGGAGAAATAAATGTCTGTTGTTTAAGCCACCCAGTCTGTGGCATTCTGTTATAGCAGCCTGAGCTGACTAACATAGGCAACGTATCCATTACCTTGGTTCTAAACAGACTTCCCCAAGGGTACAAGAGATGATACTCTCAGTGAATTGAGGAACATTGGCAAAATGATTGGTAACGTTTGATAATTAAGATGTAATTATGTATTACAGAAATGCTAATGTACCTTATAAATAAGAACAACTGAAAATAGCATTTTCAAAAATGGTAGTAAAATATTTGGAACATAGAATTTACCATTGTAATCATTTTTAGGTGTACAATTCAGTGATATTAAATATATTCACAATGTTACGCAACCATCCATCTTCATTACTATTTTCATCTTGTTGAACAGAAACTCTATGCCTATTAAACAATTACTCCCCATTTCCTCTCCCATCAGCCCCTGGCAGCCACCATTCTATTTTCTGTCTCTGTGAATTTGGGGACCTCATGTGATTGGAACCACACAGTACATCTTTTTCTAATGGGCTTATCTCACTCAGCATCCTGTCTTCAGAGTTTATCCAAGTTGTGTTAATACCATGTATCAGAATTTCCTTCCTTTCTCAGGCTGAATAATATTGCATTGTATAGAGAGGCCACATTTTGTTTATCCACTCATCTATCAATGGACACTGGGTTGCTTCTCCCTTTTGGCTATTGTGAATAATAGTGCTATGGACATGGGTTCATAAATATCTCTTTGAGACTCTGTTTTCAATTCTTTTGAGAATAAACCCAGAAACAAAATTGTTGGATCGTATGGCAATTCTAGTTTTAATTTTTGAGGAGCAACCAGTGTTGTATTTATTTTTATTTTTCCGTAAGTTGTTGGGGTACAGGTGGTATTTGGTTACATGAGTAAGTTCTTTAGTGGTGATTTGTGAGATTTTGGTGCACCCATCACTTGAGCAGTATACACTGCACCATATTTATAGTCTTTTATCCCTCATCCCCTCACTCTTCCCCCCAAGTCCCCAAAAGTCCATTGTATCATTCTTAGGCCTTTTCATCTGCATAGCTTAACTTCCACATATCAGTGAGAACATATGATGTTTGGTTTTCCATTCCTGAGTTACATCACTTAGAACATTAGTCTCCAGTCTTATCCAGGGCACAGTTTCTTTATCCGCTGATTGATTGATGGGCATTTGGGTTGGTTCCACGATCTTGCAGTTGTCAATTGCAGATGGGCATTTGAGTTGGTTACACGATCTTGCAATTGTGAATTGTGCTGCTATAAACATGCATGTGCAAGTATCTTTTTCGAATAATGACTTATTTTCCTCTGGGTAGATACCCAGTAGCGGGGTTCCTGGATCAAAAGGTAGTTCTACTTTTAGTTCTTTAAGGAATCTCCACACTGTTTTCCGTAGTGGCTGTACTAGTTTAGATTCCCACCAGCAATGTAGAAGTGTTCCCTGTTCACTGCATCCACACCAACATCTACCGTTTTTTGAGTTTTTGATTATGGCCATCCTTGCAGGAGTAAGGTGGTATCTCAGTGTGGTTTTCATTTGCACTTCCCTGATCATTAGTGATATTGAGCATTTTTTTTTCATGTTTTTGGCCATTTGTATATCTTCTTTTTAGAATGTCTATTCATGGCCGGGCGCGGTGGCTCAAGCCTGTAATCCCAGCACTTTGGGAGGCCGAGACGGGCAGATCATGAGGTCAGGAGATAGAGACCATCCTGGCTAATAGGGTGAAACCCCGTCTCTACTAAAAAATACAAAAAACTAGCCGGGCGACGAGGCGGGCGCCTGTAGTCCCAGCTACTCGGGAGGCTGAGACAGGAGAATGGCGTGAACCCAGGAGGCGGAGCTTGCAGTGAGCTGAGATCCGGCCACTGCACTCCAGCCTGGGCGGCAGAGCAAGACTCCGTCTCGAGAAAAAAAAAAAAAAAAAAAAAAAAATTTGAATTGTCTATTCATGTCCTTAGCCCCACTTTTTGATGGAATTGTTTGTTTTTTTTCTTGTTAATTTGTTTGAGTTTGTTGTAGATTCTGAATCTAAGTCCTTTGTCAGATGTATAGATTGTGAAGATTTTCTCCCACGCTGTGGGTTGTCTGTTTACTCTGCTGACTGTTCCTTTTGCAGTGCAAAAGCTCTTTAGTTTAATTAGGGCCCAGCTATCTATCTTTGTTTTTGTTGCGTTTGCTTTTGGGTTGTTGGTCTTGAAATCCTTGCCTAAGTCAATGTCTAGAAGGGTTTTTCCAGCGTTATCTTCTAGAATTTTTATAGTGTCAGGCCTTAGGTTTAAGTCCTTAATCCATCTTGAGTTGATTTTTGTATAAGATGAGAGATGAGGATCCAGTTTCATTCTCCTGCATATGGCTAGCCAATTATCTCAGCACCATTTGTTGAAAAGGGTGTCCTTTCACCACTTTATGTTTCTGTTTGCTTTGTTGAAGATCAGTTGGCTGTATTTGGGTTTATTTCTGGGTTCTCTATTCTGTTCCACTGGTCTATGTGCCTATTTTTAAAGCAATACCATGCTGTTTTGGTGACTATGGCCTTACCATATAGTTTGGAATCAGAAAGTGTGATACCTCCAGATTTGTTCTTTTTGCTTAGTGTCGCTTTGGCTATACAGGTTCTTTTTTGGTTCCATATGAATTTTAGAATTGTTTTTTTCTAATTCTGTGAGGCATGATTGTGGTATTCTGATGGGCATTGCATTGAATTTGTAGATTGCTTTTGGCAGTATGATCATTTTCACAATATTGATTCTATTCATCCATGAGCATGGGATGTGTTACCACTTGTTTGTGTCATCTATGATTTCTTTCAGCAGTGTTTTATAGCTTTCCTTGTAGAGGTATTTTGACTCCTGTGTTAGGTATATTCCTAAATGTTTTATTATTTATTTATTTATTTATTTATCTATCTATCTATTTTTGCAGCCATTGTAAAAGGGGTTGAGTTCTTCATTTGATTCTCTGCTTGGTCATTGTTGGTGTATAGAAGAGTTACTAATTTGTGTACTAACTAAGAGTTACTAATCTTGTATCTAGAAACTTTGCTGAATTCTTTCATCAGTTCTGGAAACTTTCTAGAGGAGTCCTTAGGGATTTCAATGTAAATGATCATATCGTCAGCAAATAGTGACAGTTTGACTTTCTCTTTACCAATAAACCAGTATTTTAAATACTTTGTTAAACCAAAGACTGCAGCATTGCAGATGCATTTGTCTGTGGGGCATCTGGGCACATTTTGGTTGCTGGGAACAAGCTTTATACTTGTTTGCATTCCAATGGCAGGAGCCTAAAGAGAGACCAGAAATACTGGCTGTAATAAAAGCACCAAGTACCATAGAATCATCAAGGAATAAAGTTGGGATGGAATGTCAAGAATTTGTTCAGCCTCCATCCTTATGTGGTTTACATAACATTGTTATCCATTGTATAGGTGGACAACTGTCCTGAAGTCACACAACTAGAAAATAATGGGCAAGGATTTAAACCTGGATGTCTTGGTTTTGGCCATAGCCTTTTTTTAATGACACATTGATCTCAGAGTTTTAGAGGTGGAGGATACTGATTTCATGATCAGTTAAGCTAGTGGTTTTCAAACTTCTTTGTGATGGAGATATCTTTTGTTCAAATAAAAATGTAAACAGAAATACCAAAAATAAATCACTCAGAATGAAACAGGACATTTGTACTCTTCCTTGCCCACTTCTCCATCACGGCCCCTGAAGGCAGATCTGCAAATCCCTAGGGAGCAGTTGGAAACCCATGGCTCAATATCTTCAATGGGCAATGAGGGAGCTGAGGCTCTTGGTAGGCAAGGGGGGATGGGCTTGGGGGTGGGTGTCATTTTTCCGGGGCTGCCAAAATATCTTGGGCAAACTCGATCTAGAACACACATTTCCAAAGATTCTCCCTAACCCAGTAACTTCAGCAGCCTTCTCCCACATATAATGTTTCTAAGACAAAGTCATCTTTGCTTTTGTTGAAACCCTAAATAAAGGAAAATGCTACCCACTGGACTACTAATTGATATTTATAAAGTAAAAACTCTATTTACCCATATAATCTGTTTTCACACAACTGCAAATTTTTGTAATAAACAGAGAAGGCATTACATTTTCTTAGAGGTTTTTTTTTAAGTTTAGAAGAAAATATTTTGGACTTAATAATTGTTGTTGTGCACATTTAAGAGAGAGAAGGAGGGAGGGTGGGAGGGTGGGAACAAGGGAGGGAGAAGCAGAAAAAGGAAGAGAAGCAGTGGAAAATACATTTTCGTAACTCCTGGTGTCGTGGCTGTAATTGGGCAGAATCAAGTTCTCTGATGCTGCAGTGTGAAATCCGAGAGAGGACATGGGGTCTGAATTTCTCAACATGCAACTTATCAGCCTCTCAGATCTTATTGTTACAGGAAAGGGGTCCCGATCCAGACCCCAAGAGAAGGTTCTTGGGTCTCATTCAAGGAAGAATTCAGGGTGAGCCCACAGTACAAAGCAAAAGCAAGTTTATTAAGAAAGCAAAGAGGTGAAAGGACAGCTACGCCATAGACAGAGTAGGACGTTCCTGAAAGTAAGAGGAGGAGCGCATCCACCGTAAGTACAATGCTGGTATATATGGGGAGATGTGTTCTGCTACAAGGGTTTGTAATAAAGGACTGATTTTCTTAATTACTATATTTTGTAAGAATCAATATTATTATCTTTAAAGCAAAATTAGGAATGTCTTTGTTCTCAAGATAGTGGGATATCTGGACACTCCCAAGTCTGGGTCTGTTTAGTAAGCAATATTAATTTGTTCCCTTGGCCATAAACATCTGTAGAAGCTAGGAAGGCTGTACTTTCTGATAATGCAGTCCAAGAAGCAAGTCCCACCCTCATTTTCCAGCCCCACTCAAAAGGGAGTCACTCTGGTTCAAATGCCTCTGACATTATGTCTTTGGCTGGGGATCCAAGACTTGATGCCTTCATTTGATGGCTCCCCTTCAGGGTTCTTCCTTCCATGGGAATCGGGGGTTTGTTAATCCTTTTGGAAAGAGTTCATTTTCCCATTAGTTTTGCCCATTTTGATTTGCTCAGTCATGGTCATTCTTCAAGACAAAATGATTACTGGCAACTCTCAGAATTCTACTGGGATCTTGAATTTTTTCTGAAACTCCAGTACATTTACATATATCAAAACTCATAAGTCTCTGTAACTTTCCCTTTAGGAGAAACCCAAGCATTCTCTTCAATTAAAAATAAAAATTCAAATACTGCCCCTGAAAAGGTAAGATTAGGGTGAGGGCAGTTTTCTTTCTGTGTGATGCTTAATTACCAAGGGGAGGTAATAAGCCCTTTCTACTGTCACCTTTTGCTCCTTGCTCCTCCCCCAGGGTGAACAGCATGAACAGTAAATAAGTTCTCATTGCTAATAGTCCCATCCATCAGCTTGCACCTGTATATGCAGGTGAGAGCTTAGGGTGGGGTGTTAGGTTGAAGAAGTGATCCTTCTCTTTCTCTGAGGGCTTTCATTGCCTTTCATGTTTAAGTGGGTGGAAGGTTGTCCGTCCTGTAGGAATCGTTTTGAGCTTGCTTCTTTCTTTTTTTTTTTTTTTTTTTTTTTTGAGACGGAGTCTTGCTCTGTCGCCCAGGCTGGAGTGCAGTGGCCGGATCTCAGCTCACTGCAAGCTCCGCCTCCCGGGTTGACGCCATTCTCCTGCCTCAGCCTCCCCAGTAGCTGGGACTACAGGTGCCCGCCACCTCGCCCTGCTAGTTTTTTGTATTTTTTAGTAGAGACGGGGTTTCTTTTTTTTTTTTTTTTTTTTTTTTTTTTTTTTTGAGACGGAGTCTCGCTCTGTCGCCCAGGCTGGAGTGCAGTGGCCGGATCTCAGCTCACTGCAAGCTCCGCCTCCCGGGTTTACGCCATTCTCCTGCCTCAGCCTCCCGAGTAGCTGGGACTACAGGCGCCCGCCACCTCACCCGGCTAGTTTTTTGTATTTTTTAGTAGAGACGGGGTTTCACCATGTTAGCCAGGATGGTCTCGATCTTCTGACCTCGTGATCCGCCCGTCTCGGCCTCCCAAAGCGCTGGGATTACAGGCTTGAGCCACCGCGCCCGGCCGAGCTTGCTTCTTTCTTTGTTCTTCTCCATTCTCCTGAGATGGGCCAGGGAAGAGATGACTGAGAGCAGCCTCTTAATGAAGAAGAGAATCATTCTAATTCTTCAAACTCTATTCCCAGCCTAAGAAACAAGACATTTCCGCTTTCTTTGAAGATGTTTAAAGCCTTTCCTATAGTGATTGCAGGTTGTTGTGGGGAGAAGCAATAGTGTGTACAAGTAACATCTTCTAGGCTGCAAAATATTGCATGTGGCAGAACAGGGATGTTCTTTGTCTTTCTTTATTGGCTCTTTCACTGTGACTTTTCTTTTTATTTTTTTTGAGACCGGGTCTTGCTTTGTTGCTCAGGGTAGAGTGCAGTGGCGCAGTCCTGGCTCACTACAACCTCCACCTCCCGTGTTCAAGTGATTCTCCTGCCTCAGTCTCCCGAGTAGCTGGAATTACAGGCATCTGCCACCACACCCGGCTAATTTTTGTATTTTTAGTAGAGATGGGGTTTCACCGTGTTGGCCACGCTGGTCTCGAACTCCTGACCTCAAGTGGTCTGCCCATGTCAGCATCCCAAAATGTTGGGATTACAGGTGTGAGCCACTGCGTCTGGCCCCTGTGACTTTTTTAAATTTTTATTTTTGACAGAGTCTCGCTCTGTTACCCAGGCTGGGGTACAGTGGTGCAATGTTGGCTCACAGCAACATCTGCCACTCAGGTTCAAGCAATTCTCCTACCTCAGCCTCCCAAGTAGATGGAATTACAGGCATGTGCCACCACGCCCGGCTGATTTTTGTATTTTTAGTAGAGATGGGTTTTCATCATGTTGGCCAGGCTGGTCTCGAACTCCTGACCTCAAGTGATCTGCCCGTGTCAGCTCCGGAAAGTGCTGGGATTACAGGTGTGAGCCACAGTGCCCAGGCCCTGTGATTTTTAACTCAGGTTTTAGTCAATGGTGTAGGAAAAAACCAAACCATTTAACAAACAGCAAGTGCCTGGTCTGAGCTAGGTGGGCTTGTGTTGGCTGCTGGGGGAACAGTGGCAAACAACACAAACTCAAATTTGACTTTGCATAGCTTATGTCTATTAGGGAAATAGATGTTAAAAGTAATTTCATGGGAGGTTAGGTACAATTTAGGATAAGAGGAAGATTTTGAAAGTGAGTGATCCTCGACCTCTGTGAACCATACATGGTATTCAGAAATACTTTTAAAAATCTAAAGTACAAAAACATCAAAAGGTTGATGCAGCAATGCAGATGAGAAGGAATCCAGGTGGGAGCTGGGGTTGATCACCGGTTCTAATCTTCCTAAATTAAACACGATGTAAGAACACATGTTGGGATCAGGGAGAAATCACCATGGCAATGTGTGATGCCAAAGGATGTGCCATGCTGCTCTCCTGAAAGAGAAGTGCTTAATACTACAGGTGCTTTGAGAGTTCTCCTTGAAAACATGCCTACTTAGAAATTGAATGTGTTTAGGAGTTCCCGTACTTCAAATGGGCAAGGTAGTTCGGTGCCGTTATTCTATCATAACCCAGCCAACGGTGAGGTGAAACAATTTTGTTCTTTTTTTAAAAAAGACGTCATGCCTTATAGAACTTTACAATGGGAAGAGATCTCAGAGACGATCTGTTTCCATTTCTCTCTGGGTGCATCCAACTCTGCTATGCTGTTTCCCTCCACAAACTGTGCTTGACAATAATATTTCTAATACAAATAATAACTGTAGCTAACATGTAAATAGTGCTTTATGTGCCAGGCACTGGGCTGAGCATCTTACATGCCTTATCTTAGCAAATATGCACAAGAAGTCTCTTTTTTATCTTTGTGTTGTAGATAAAGTGTCAGTTGCACAGAGTTTCATACCCGTAGGGAAGTGATAGGTGGGCATATGTCTGATTCCAGAGTCTGAGTCACATGACTACCTGATGTGTTCTCTCATCTAATTAATTTAATTTTAGTTTTTCTGTTAAACGATTTCAACAAACGTGATGGGAATTTAACAGAGAGGGGGCAACATAGGAATCAAGCTCAGCAGGGTTATAAAACAACTGAGCCCAAAAGGTTGGTTCCAAATTCACCAATAAAAAGGATGGGGCTGGGCACGGTGGCTCATGCCTGTAATCGCAGCACTTTGGGAGGCTGAGGCGGGCAGATCACCTGAGGTCAGTAGTTTGAGACCAGCCTGGCCAACATGGCAAAACCCTGTCTCTACTAAAAATACAAAAATTAGCCAGGTGTGGTGGCATGTGCCTGTAATCCCAGCTACTTGGGAGGCTGAGACACGAGAATCACTTGAACCCAGGAGGCAGAGGTTGCAGTGAGCCGAGATAGCACCACTGCACTCCAGCCTGGGCAGTAGAGTGAGACTCCGTCTCAAAAAAAAAAAAGGATGAAACGTGATGGTCTCACCAGGCACCTCCTGCACTGGCTCCCAGAATGGAGTCTTTAAATTTAGCCATAGCTGTAAACGTGTCATTTTACCCCTGGCTGATGAAAGGTTGAGAAAGGGAAAGCAGGCTCTCAGAACAGGTTCCTGGAAAAGGAAACAAAAGGGGTCAGAATCACCAATGTCTGCAAGAGGCTTGGGAGTTGTGTGAGAGAGACCTTTAGGTGGATCTCCTGTTACATTCCGAGAGGAGGAATCAGGAAGGAACATAATACAGTAGTAACAACATGACTAGCTTGTCTTCATTAAGGAGTTTTAAAGATACGAAATTGTCCTTGTCTTTCAATTGCATTTGAATCTCTGGAAGAGATAATCATGCTGGTATGGCTCGTCTCGGTGTGTAATCGGAAAGCAGTCCTGCTGGAGGTCAGTGAAAGAGCTGTTATGGAGTGAGATGTGTCACCTGACTCATCTACGGTCACACATTGAAGCCCTAACCTCTAGTACCCTAAGATGTGTCTATTTGGACATAGTGTATTTACAGAGGTAATTAAATTAAAATGAGATTATTAGGGTGGACTCTAATCCAAAATGACTGGTGTCCTTATGAGAACAGGACATGTGGGCACAGACACCTCCAGAGGGAAGACAGCAGGAAGATACAGGGAGAAGACAGACATCCACAAGCCAATGAGAGGTGCTTCTGAAGGAACCCACCCTGTTGACACCTTCATCTTGGACTTCCAGCCTCCACAATTGTGAGACTATAAACGTCAGCTGTTTAAGCCACCCAGTCTGTGGCAGTTTGTTAGGGCAGCCTTGGCCAATTAATACAGGTGCCAATTCTCAGCTTTTTTCCCTTGAATCCTTATTCATGTTTGTTAATCTGCAGCTGAGCTGTCTAATACAGTAGCCATCAATTACACTATGTAAATTTAAGTTAATTAGCATTAAGTAAAATTAGAAATTCAGTTGCACTAGTTATATGGAATAGACTCAGTAGCCCCATGTGGCTAGTGGCTACTCCACTGGACAGCACAGATTTAGAACATTCCCATCTTCACAGAAAGTACTATTGGATGATGTTACTTAAGGTTAGATTTGATTTACTCTCACAGTGAAACTCAAAGAGGAAGAAGATGCAGAGGCTAGAACCAAATTGAATATGGAGTAAAATTTTAAGACATGGACTGGGAGGGTTATGTGCTAGGTATAGTTTAGCTTACTCCCACAATGAATTGCAAGAAGAGGAGAGAGAGAGAGAGAGAGAGGGAGAGAGAGAGAATATGTGCATGTGTGTGTGTCTGTGTGTGTGTATGTGTATAAGGGGGATATTCCTTTGTCACATGTTACCTTCAAGTAAACTTTTTAAAATTGTTTTTTAGAAACAGGGTCTTGCTCTGTCGCCCAGGCCAGAGTTCAGTGGTGCAGTCAGAGCTCCCTGCAGCCTTGAACTCTTGGGCTCAAGTGATCCTCCCACCTCAGCTGCCCGAGTCACAGGGACCACAAGCATGTGCCACAGTGCCTGATTTGAACTTTCTTTTTTTCTTTTTTTTTTTTTTTTGAGACGGAGCGTCGCTCTGTCGCCCAGGCTGCAGTGCAGTGGCGCGATCTCGGCTCACTGCAACCTCCGCCTCCTGGGTTCACGCCATTCTCCTGCCTCAGTCTCCCGAGTAGCCGAGACTACAGGCGCCGCCACCTCACCCGGCTAATTTTTTGTATTTTTAGTAGAGACGGGGTTTCGTCGTGTTAGCCAGGATGGTCTCGATCTCCTGACCTTGTGATCCACCCACCTCGGCCTCCCAAAGTGCTGAGATTACAGGCATGAGCCACCGTGCCTGGCCTGAACTGACTTTCTAAGCCTCCATGTCTCTCACTCCTGTTCCTGATTCTCCATCCTCAAGGTCCTAATTAAATGCTTAGTGTGATTCATTATTTCAGGCGAGTCAATTCCTGCAAATATATTGCAAGGATTTCAACTACATCCCTTAAGCACGCCACTAAATCCTAAATTCTAACAGCAGGGGAACAGCTGAACCTCCATTTTAAATGAAGAGTGAAAACATGGATTTGAAAGGGTCAGTGAATTCCCACACAGTGGTTTCCTGGGATAACGCATGTGTGTTCACACTCTTATGTGAATTATGAGTCAGGAAGGCAGAAATATTAACCAAATTAGAACCAAATTTGAAGAGGGGATAGAGGGGAAGGAGAGAGTTTCAGGTGGGAATTGTACTGGTGGATTAATTATCTCAGAAAACTCATAACATTTAAGTGAATTTCCTGAAGACTGAAGAAACAGGAACTTCTCTGTGAGTTCCCAGAAAGGGATTTGACTCAACCTGAGGCTAATATGTGAAGAGTACCCATCTATTACTAAAAATATGCAATAAATTTAACAATTCAAGAGGAACAAGAGAGGCCCATGAAAAATGAACACAAGGAATTAACATAAAGCAGTAGGCATGGCTTCCCCCTGATTCGTTAAGTGACCAGGTTGTCTTCTTCCTTAAGAAGAATTTTACCTAGTGGCAGGTTACTGCAATATATAGGTTGGACACGGCTTATGTGGAAGTGGGAATGTGTGGAGGGATTTCAGAAGGGAAGGAGTTCCACTCACTCACAGGATGGGCTCAGCCTACTCTGCGTGGGTATGCAATAGAAGGAGTTCTCAGTGTGTTCAGACTGTCCCTCCTGAGATCTTTCTAGCCTTTCCTAATCAGCACCTAATGGCATAGGCCATTGGTTCTAAAATAGCAGTGTGTTGCTAAACGTTTAATAACCAGTTCTTGGGGGCAGAAGGACAAAAAGCCTTGATTTGTAGCATTTGCCAATTTCCATGGTGTGCATATTCTCACCCTGGCTGACTTCAACTGCTAACATGAGATCACTGAACACAGAGCTGGGAAGCATATTCCAGAGCCAACTCTCTAGTACTGAGTGTCTTGAAATTTGATTCGGTTCTGACACTGACTTCCTGGAGTTCATGCAAACCCCACGTGTTGAGGGCAAAGTTCTTCACAAGGTTCTTCACAAAGTTCTTCACTTCACTTCACAAGTGCCCCACTTCAGAAGGCAGATGTACATTTCAGCCATCTCCAAACCACTTGCATTTCTGCTCAGCTGACTACAAATGTGGAACTTTTCATTCCTTCCCAGGTGTGATAATTTATGAGAATGACCTGCATAACTGAGGAAAGCTCTGTACTGATGACCGCTGTTTTATTATGGAGAGCACAAATGAACAGCCAGGTAAACAGGTACAAAGCCCAAAGTCAAGGACGATCCCAAGCGCTGAAGCTTCTGCTCCCATGCAGTTGAAGTGTGCTGCTCTCCCTAGATATATGTTCACCCGTCAGAAAGCCCCCCTGGTCTTTGGTATCCAGAGTTTTCATATGGGGTGTCATTACATAGGCATGACTGATTACATCATTAGCCATTTGATGAAATGCAATTTCCAGTTCCTCTCCCCTCACCAGAAGTCATAGGTTTGGCTGAAAGTTCCAACCCTCCAATCACATTTGAGGTCTTTCTGGTTTGCCCCTCACAACTCCCCTACCCCCCAACTGCCCCCTTGCCTCCCAACCGTGTAAGAACCCACCAGGAGTTGCCTCGTTAGCATAAACTCAGGTATGGTCTAAAGGGGCTTATTATGAATAACAAAAGACTTGCCTGTCACTCAGGAAATTCCAATTGTTTTTGAAGCTGTGTGTCAGGAACCAGGTATCCTTATTCTACCCCTGAAGGAGTGCACATTATTTGCCCTCGGGAGCTGGTGTTAGTTGGCTCCAGCATGTCCACTTGACTTTGGATTCTCCTGGTAACGTTTCAAAAACACTGATTTCTGGGTCTCACCCTCAGAGGGTGATTAACTGCCTTAATTAGTATGGGGTGCAACCTGGGCATCAGAGTTTTAAAGGCTTGCAGAATATTCCAGTGTGCAGCAAATGTACAGATCTGCACTGCCCTGCCCTTCCCTAGAGCCAAGAAGATGGGCCTCTTTCTACAGTCCCTAGGGTATAAACCCAAAAGATGGAGAAACGGAATTAACCTTTTTGGTCTTCTGGGAGATAAGGCAGAGTTTAGTGGGATACCTCCAGCACTATTTGGGAACAGCCATGCTCTTCCCCCTATTGCTGTTTCAAGGAGACCAGGCTTGGGCTGTTTACATAATTCTTTTAGTTAGGTATCTGCATGGTTCCTTCTTCCAGGTTCTTCAAGTCTCTACGTATGTGTCACTTATCAATATAACCTCCCTGGTCACCCTCATATATCTCCACCACATTTGTTACCATGTGGCATATTTCTCTCTCACACAGTTTCTCTCTCTCTCTCTCTCTCTCTCTCTCTCTCTCTTTAAATAGAAAGTGCCTGGAGTATGAATAGCTGTGTTTACCAGGGCCTGAGAGAGTAGTGTTATTGCTGTCATTATCATTTGTATCCTGAAGAATAAGAACCTAGGCTTCCTGGGAGTCGGTTAGGATCTGATTGACGTGAGACTTCTGAGTTTGTCATTCTAAGTCAGTGGAGCCAATTAAGTCAATAAAGTCAATTCTCAGGAGGCTTACAGCATTTTTCAAAAGTATGTTACATTCTACAAGACTTCTGCTGGCTTAGTGGGAAGGATACTGTTTTGGGAACGTGATACTAGAAGAGAATTCCTCAGGCGCCATTTGTGTGTTCCCCTTTAATCCTTCTCTGGGAAGAGAGAGAAAGGTATGTGGAACTGTTTAATTAATTGAGCTAGAAGTTCAAAATTCTTCATCCTAATTAGGAACTCTGAAAACTAGAAGAGTTTAAAGATTGATAATGCATCTCTCTGAGAAGATAATCAGTTATTGTATTTGCCCATTACTGTTGCTATAACAGAATATCACAGACTGGGTAATTTATAAAGAAAATAAATGTATTTCTTTCAGTTCTGAAGGCTGGGAAGTCCAAGGTCAGGCAGCACATTCTGGTGAGGGTTTCAGGCTGCATCATAACATGGCAGAAGGCATCACAGGGCAATAGGGCATGCAGGAGAGGGAGCAAAACTGGCTTTTATAACAGACAACAGACTCACTCTGGTGACAACGAACCCAGTCCTGTGATAACCTATTAATCCATGAATAGATTAATCTATTAACTACCTCTTAAAGGCCCTGCCTCTTAATACTATTACATTGGGCATTAAGTTTCAGAGGGGACAAACATTCAAACTGTAGCCATTATGCTTTCCAAATAATGATCCAGGGATGATTCTGAAAATTCTACTGCAGATCTGTTGTTACCATTCATTCATCCATCTATTCATTCATGAATGCCTGTGTCTATTCAACCAAGGCTTAAAGATGACCTAAAAAGACTTTGCCCTCTACTAAGCACTGATGAGTGGGACTGTGCATTCATGGAGCTTACCATCTAGAAGAGAGCTAGACAAGTAAAGACTTGAAGTATTTAATTAAAAATTTAATTATGCACAAAGAAGAAAGGTGGGGTTTTGTAGGATTGCAATTAAGCGACATAACCTAACCTTGGGTTAGGGAAGTTTTGCTGAAAAAGTGACATAGTAAGCTGAAATTTAAAAGATGAGTGGAAGTTGGCATTGATTATGGTCTTCTAAAAATTGTGAAGCTTGATTCTCTAGCTGATGGATAAAAATGTATGTTGTGCATAATAGCACAAAAATTTAAGCATGCCCACTGCAGAAGGGACAAAGAATGCATTTTATTATATTTGTCATTCTGCAAAGCCACAAGAAAAGAATTGAGTTGAGTAATATTTACCCACTGAACAGATACAGTCATCCTTCAGTATCAGTGGAGAATTGGTTCCAGGACTCCTGTGAACACTAAAATCTGTGGTTGCTCAAATCCCTGAAATAAAATTTTGTGTAGAAAATGCATATAATCAAGCCGGGCGCGGTGGCTCAAGCCTGTAATCCCAGCACTTTGGGAGGCCGAGACGGGCGGATCACGAGGTCAGGAGATCGAGACCATCCTGGCTAACACGGTGAAACCCCGTCTCTACTAAAAATACAAAAAATTAGCCGGGCGAGGTGGCGGGCGCCTGTGGTCCCAGCTACTCAGGAGGCTGAGGCGGGAGAATGGCGTGAACCCGGGAGGCGGAGGTTGCAGTGAGCTGAGATCCGGCCACTGCACTCCAGCCTGGGTGACACAGCAAGACTCCGTCTCAAAAAAAAAAAAAAAAAAAAAAAAGAAAATGCATATAATCTATGCACATCCTCCTGCACATTTTAAATCATCTCTAGGTTACTTATAGTATCTGATACAATGTAAATACTATAGATATGTTGTTATACTGTATTTTGTTTGTATTATTGTTTTATTGTTGTTTTTTACTGTTTTGGAGGTTTTGAATATTTTCCATCCACAGTTGGTTGAATCCATGAATGTGGAACCCATGGACACTGAGGGTCAGCTGAACACACAGATGACCCCTGACTAATAATGGTTCAACTTAGATTTTTTGACTTTATGATGGTATGAAAAAGACCATTCAGTAGAAAACATATTTAAAACTTTGAATTTTGGTCTTTTTTCAGGGTAGTGATATGTAGCTGTAGCACTGTGCGTTCTCTCAATGCTGAGCTGCAGCTCCCAGTCAACCACTGGATCATGAGGGTAAAATACTGATACTTGACATCTTCTTAAAGAACATCATGCCTGCTAAACCATCCAGTGTGGATGCCCCAGTGCCTTCCATGAGCCATTCTCAAGCCTCATTAGAAAAGAGAGATTGGCAACCCTGTAGCTGCAGTATCCCATCATCCTGCATCTTAGTTCAATGCTTCAAACATTCTTCAGGCCAAGTGTGCTTTCAGCTGTGTATGTTAATGGTGAGTACCCAGGTGATCATTTTGTTTTTCAGTTTTGCTACAGTGTTTAATAAATAACATGAAATATTCAATGCTTTATTATAAAAATAGGCATTATGTTGGATGATTTTGCTGAACTGTAGGCTAATGTAAATGTTCCAAGCACATTTAAGGTAAGTTAGGTTAAGCTATGATATTTGATAGGGTAGACATATTAAGTACATTTTCAAGTGATGATATTTTCAACTTCAGATGGGTTTATTGGGACATAGCCTTTCTTTGTCCATTTGTATTGCTATAAAGTAATATCTGATGCTGGGCAATTTATAAAGAATAGAAGTTTATTTTGGCTCATGGCTCTGCAGGATGTACAGGAAGCATGGCACCAGCATCTGCTCCTGGTGAAGCCTCAGGAAGCTTCCAATCATAGCAGAAGGTAAACAGGGAGCCAGCCTATCACATGGTTAGAGAGGGAGCCAGAGAGGGAAGAGGAGGTGCCAGGCTCTTTATAACAATCAGCTCTCACATTAACTAACACAGTAAGAACTTACTCATTAGCATGAGGATGGCACCATGAGGGATCCACCTCCATGTCAGAAACCTTTCTTACCAGGTCCCACTTCCAATGCTGGGAGTCACATTTCAACATGAGATTTGGACAGGACAGACGATCCAAACCATCTCGAAGTCCCATGGTGAATGGAGGAGCATCTGAACTGAGACTTGCTATGGAATTCAAATAAAGAGATTGCCACATTTTTACCTGAAAGAGGTATTAAAAAAGAAATGTTACTGGCAATTTTGATTTTTTTTTTAAATTGCATGGCTGTTTTTATTAACTTTAATTGATAGTTCAGCAGTAGTTTCTTTGTTGATACAAATTTAGGATATAGTGTGGCTCTCAAATTTTGGGAAAAAACACTTAAGAAAAAGCAACATAGCCATGAGAAAGGAAAAGACAATTTTCTCTCGGTAACCTCAGACACAGACGAGGTGTGGTAAAGGGTACTAAATGGGCTCGAAAGTTTCACAGTTCAATAGAGTTTCACCTAATAAAGCATGATTTGATCTGAACACTACGGGGGCTGGGGTAGGGAAGAGCATTAGGAAGACCCAGCATAAGAGTCACGAGAAAGACTCTTCAGTGTGAAGAGCCTGAGGGTGCAAAGTACACTTTTTTTTTTTTTTTTTTTTTTTTGAGACGGAGTCTCGCTCTGTCGCCCAGGCTGGAGTGCAGTGGCCGGATCTCAGCTCACTGCAAGCTCCGCCTCCTGGGTTCACGCCATTCTCCTGCCTCAGCCTCCCTAGTAGCTGGGACTACAGGCGCCCGCCAAGTCGCCCGTCTAGTTTTTTTGTATTTTTTTTAGTAGAGACGGGGTTTCACCGTGTTAGCCAGGATGGTCTTGATCTCCTGACCTCGTGATCCACCCGTCTCGGCCTCCCAAAGTGCTGGGATTACAGGCTTGAGCCACCGCGCCCGGCGCAAAGTACACTTTTGTAGCAATGGTCAGTGCATGGCTATGGCTATTACAAATCTATTTTAATGTTCATAGATTCTGCATTTTTTAAAAAAAGAAACGTAATAAAAAAGAGAAAAATATGCTGTGTTGCTCAGGCACAAGTGAACAAAGATTCAGATCAGCAATTAATCTAAGTAGGCTGACACACGGCAGGTGAGATTTAACGCGGACAGTTTCTACCTTGCATACTATGGTTGCAAGGGAGTGGACAAGAGGAAACATGGAGCAAGCACTTCATGGATGAAAGGGGATGCAGTCAGAGTTTATAAAAGGGGTCCTGGAGCCATGGAGCTATCTTCTGTAAAAGTGCTTCACGGCTGGGCGCGGTGTCTCATGCCTATAATCCCAACACTTTGAGAGGCCGAGGCGGGTGGATCACGAGGTCAAGAGATCAAGACCATCCTGGCCAACATGGTGAAACCCCGTCTGTGCTAAAAATACAAAATTAGCCGGGTGTGGTGGCACGCGTCTGTAGTCCCCAGCTACTCAGGAGGCTGAGGCAGGAGAATCACTTGAACCCAGGAGGCGGAGGTTGCAGGGAGCCGAGATTGCGACGCTGCACTCCAGCCTGGTGACAGAGCCAGACTCCATCTGGGAAAAAAAAAAAAAAAAAAAAAAAAAAATTCAAAATGGAGAAAACACTGGGATAGCTGAGGAATGCCTGAGAGAGAACTATTGTTTCTAAACATTAGCAAAGAGAAAAATATTGAGTTTAGAGTATAAGCATCTGTAGGAATAAATGCAATGGCATCATTCAATTTTAGGAACTCTGAAGATATTTGACCAATTTCTGATTTTTTTTTTTTTTTTTTTTGAGACGGAGTCTCGCTCTGTCGCCCAGGCTGGGGTGCAATGGCGCAATCTCACCTCACTGCAACCTCCACTTTCCGGGTTCAAGCAATTCACCTGCCTCAGGCTTCAGAGTAGCTGGGATTACAGGCATGCACCACCACACCCAGCGAATTGTTGTTGTTGTTGTTGTTGTATTTTTAGTAGAGATGGGGTTTCACCATGTTGGAAAGGCTGGTGTTGAACTCCTCACCTCAGGTGACCCACCCACCTCGGCCTCCAAAGTGCTAACATTACAAGCGTGAGCCACCATGCCCAGCGCAATTTGATTTTATAAGCAAAGTTGTATCTAGTTCTAAATTATTCCAGACGAATGGATATTTACCATATCCTTGCATGCCAGCATGTAAAATGTGCTTAGTGAGACAGAAAGTGGTTAAGAATTCTTCCAACCTTGATGCAAAGATGGTGAGGAGAGAGTTAAGAATAACTAACATTTATATGGGACTTAACATGTGCCAGGCATGGTTTTGAGTGTTTTATGTTAATTTACTTACACCATATTCTTTTTTTTTAAAAGACAGGGTCTCACTCTGTTGCCCAAGCTAGAGTGCAATGGCTTGATCATGGCTCCCTGCAGCCTTGACCTTTAGGGCTCAAGCAATCCTCCTGTCTCAGCCTCCCATGTAGCTGGGACCACAGGCATGTACCACCACACCTGGTTAATTTTTAAATTTTTTTTGTAGAGACAAGGTCTCACTTTGTTGTCCAGGCTGGTCTTGAACTCCTGAGCTCAAGCAGCCCTCCCATCTCAGCCTCCTAAAGTGCTGGGATTACAGGTGTGAGCCACTGCACAGCCACCACCTTCTAATATTAAAAGGGATGGATTGCGATTTTCCCTATTTTACGTTTGCCCAAACTGATAAATTAGAAGGCTATCTTTTCCTCAAGGTCACAGAGCCTAGTGGCAGAGCTAGGATAAACCTGAGCAATCTGGCTCGAGTTTAATTCTCTGTTGTTGTTGTTGTTGCTGTTGTTGTTGTTGTTGTCGTCGTCGTCGAGATGGAGTCTCGCTCTTGTTGCCCAGGCGGGGGTGCCGTGGCATGATCTTGGCTCACTGCAACCTCCACCTCCCAGGTTCAAGCGATTCTCATGGCTCAGCTTCCCAAGTAGCTGGGACTATAGGCACCCGCCACCACGCTCGGCTAATTTTTTGTGTTTTTAGTAGAGACGAGTTTTCACCATGTTGGCCAGGCTGGTCTCAAACTCCCGGCCTCAGGTGATCTGCCCCCCTTGGCCCCTAAGGTGCTGGGATTACAGGTGTGAACTACCACACCCCACCCAGGTCCAATTCTTAACCATCATGCCATGTTGTCTCCTTCTGTTATAGCAGAGCCCCTTCTCCCACATTGGTAACATTTTCCTCAGAATATCAATGGACAGGTCTATCTGAACAGTGACTCAAGTACAAAAACTGGAGCTTCTTCCACACTTTAACATAATACAGTGCCAGTGAAAATAGGTATCTATTCCTGTACCCTTATGTATCTCACATGTCTTTATAGAATTGGGTTGACAACTTGGAACCATTCTAAATTCTGAACATTCTAGAACATTCCAATTCTACATTATGTGTCATCCAGCAGATGAGGAAAGAAAATAAAAAGCTTTAGGATGATAAATTCCTTTATTATCTTGTCCCTTCACTTCTATCTTCTGACCTAACTTCTAGGAACAATTTTCCTTTTATATGCTATGCAGTAGTTCTACTTAAAGACTGTTTCGTGCAAACAGCAAGCTCTCATGACTCTCCATGCCCTCACCAAAATGCTAATTGCTGACCAAATTCACTAGTTTTTTTTTTTTTTTTTTTTTTTTTTTTTTGAGAATATAAATTACTGTGGTCAGTAATCAAAAGCCAATGGACAGTGTTTATCTTGGGTGGCTGTATTACCAATCATGCTTTATTTTTATTCTCCTTGCTTCCTTCCATAGGGAAGGAAAGACTTTTTCTCTATCCTGTTAGGTTCTGTGGCTGGTCCTGAGAATTAAATAGACAAAAGACAGGTTAATAGGAGGAAAAGCATACGAATATTATTTGATACTAATGTGTTTATGTGTATATGGGGCCTTTCATATGTAAGAAATGAGAATTCAAAGAGGTGAAAAGGCCCAAGAACCTATATATCATTTTAACAGAAAATAATAAGTTGTGGAGACATGGATAGTCAAGGGAGAAAGGGATTTCGGTTTGGGGAGGCAAATTATGGGACAGTGACTAAGAAATACATAGGGAAAATTCATGGAAGGCAAATATAATTTTAGTAGGCTTGTTTGTATGGATTCATCTCAGCTTCAACTCCCCATCTCTGACAACAAAAATTCTCTCCTCTTCCTGGTACCTGGAGGGTACTTTTCTTACAGAAAATGTATGCCCTGCTTTTATATACATAGAAAGTGGGAAGACAGCTCTTCCTGGATCTGCTGTTTCTCAATCATCTTGAGCTCAAAATAATCTTCCTGGATCTGCTCTTTCTCAATTGTCTTCAGCTCAAAATAGTCAATATCTCAAAATAATATATTTGGGGTGGCATACTCTGATCCCTTTCACGTGTTTTCTTCTCATCTTTTTCTTCCTTTCTTTCATTCTTTTCCTTCTTTCATCTTTTTTCTCTTTTCTTTTTTCTATTTTTTGTAGCCTCTGTTTTTGCATCATATTTTAACTAAATAAAACAATAAAACTGTTTCCTCTGATTGTTTTTGCAACAAGCATTCATCACGTTTATAAATAAGACAATAAAATGATTTCCATTTTGAAGAAAAAAATGTTTCGAAATAAACACAATGATACCTTAAAATTGAACCACAATTTCTACCTGTTTCTGTTCCAATTGTTTGTTGGGGTTTCTGATGAGAATTGCTGGGTTGGCTTGGCAGAGGGGCAGATCCTCAAGCATCTATTTCTGTTTTCTACTTCTGTTTTGGCTCGAATTCTGGGTCTACTAGTAGTCTGAATGACCTCCACTTCCTCACTTTGACTCTACATACGTCTGATTGGCTGTGTTTGAGCCTGTCGTACAAACAGAGGTGTGCAGTTCTCTTTAAAGACTATTGTTCCATATATTTTATTTCACACAATGTTGAGTTAGACTCAGCAACCACCACAATTATTCTGCCAGTTTTTCTTTATTATGCTTGACAACTACTTGGTGAAAGAATGGATTTTTCTTTGTGAAGTCAGCACACAGCCGCCAGTTGATTCTCTGAGAGAATTAGATATTCACGAGTAACTGGATAAATGGGCCAACTTGACAGGACAGCAGACCCTTGCCACCAACAATGCAAGAGAGCCTCTGTCAAGAGACCATGGCATTCCTCCCATTTGGGAACTGATGACGGGATGGCTGCAGCAAGCTGTAGCCAGATATTCTGCTAAGGAAAATAATAAGCAGAGAGATGAATATTTTGTATGCTTCCCATGTGTTCAGCTCTGTCAGGCAGTCTCTCACACATTATCTAATACATCTTCTCTGCTCTTCTTGACATAAAATTATCTCAAATTTTTACATGCAAAAAACATATATAAGGAACTAAAAAAATTAATCTGTTTAAAAGTTATACAGTGAGCAAGTGAGAAGCCAGATTTCAAAAAGAAACCAAACCTCTTGGAAACTTTGAGGACCGACAGCATGAGTGGCCCCCAAACAGATGTGAGCTGCCTCCTGACATTGGCCCAGTAAATGACTGGTTGTGGTGTACTGAGATAAACACTTTTAATTATTTTAAATATGAAGTAAAATCTAGAAGAAAATGTCCAGCAGAAAAAAAAAAAAAAAAAAACAGCTCTTCTGGTTGTCATGGAGATAAGCCACTTAGCACTGCAAAGCCTTTCATGGGGAAGCAACAGCAATGGAGATTTCCAACTCCCAAGAACCACATTCAAGGAGGGTTTTGACTTCCACTTCCAAGGTCTGTCATCTCTGAAAAAAAAATTTCTTGGGGAGGTAGATATTTACACTCATTTCCTGGGATAGAAAATCTGAGTAGCACATGCATATCCACAGAGCTTTGTTTCAGGACCCATAATGGAAACAAGTTTCCATTTCCTGTGAGGTGTGTACATAGTGTGTGTGTGTGTGTGTGTGAGAGAGAGAGAGAGAGAGAGCACGCACCAATGAGCTCTCTAGAAACCACTGGAAGTGCCAGTCTGTAGAAGTAAACATAAAACCCAGGTAAAGGACGAAAGAGAAGAAATTAGTTTGTCTCTAAAAGGAAACAGCCTTTAGATAGGAATGCATTTGAATCAGAAGAAACATGAAATTCTCATTCCTGGCTATACCATCTGCCACACTTGTGAGGCACTGGCTAATTGTTGAGACACTGCTAGTGAAAATTGTGCAGGTTCACAGACTTTAGGCAGCTGCTGTTTAAGTAGAGAAGTGTGGGGACCGAGGGCTGCCCTGGACTTCAGTTCTGGGAACTAGGGCTTCTCAGGAGAGTGGGTTTAGGGTAGCTGCAGCATGGAGGGTCCACAAATTTCAGAAAATAGTGCCAGAGTGAAGTTACACTGGAGAAGGAGAGGTGGCCTTACTATGGCATTCATTGCAAGGATGGACACAAGGAGGTGAAGGCAGGCAGAGGCCCAGGTGCCAACAGATAGAGACAGGAGTGCAGAGAAGACATGAAGGAGGACGGATAGAAGACAGAGTGGCTGAGGTGCCCTGCTGTGCTGAAGTTTTCAACACAGTGCCTAAGCCTCAGCCCTTGGGTGGTGGGGAACAAGTCAAGCACACCAGGGGAATTGGAGAAGATCTGCCCCTCCTTCTCTAGACGTGGAGGCAGGGAGTCAGGGAGGGCAGATGGTTCATGTGGGTGCACACAGGAAACGAGAGAACGGAAATCACAAGTCGAGGGGCTTGCTGTCTTCTTGTCTGTTTGGATAAAAATAGCTACTCACTTGGTAGACAGTTTTCAACCTACCATCAAGGCTCCCTGCTATTATTTTTTATTTCATTTTTAATTAAATTAGTCGATGATAGAAAAAGGCAGGTGATTTAAGTAGATCATACGCTTCCTTTAAGTCAAGGAACCATCATTGACACCCCTAGCATTGCTGCAGGAGTATCTGTTGAAAATTTATCCCTGAACTAACCATCATGATTAGGTACTGGTAATGGACAACTAAAATGATGGTAACTAAGTTAATGTACATTCCATTATGTTATGCATTTCCAAGTTTTTGATAAAGTAAGGAAATGGATAAGAGGGATACATTTTCAAGTTTGATAATGAAATTGGTGTGCACAAATGACAGTGGTTTTCAGAAGGAGGAAGATGGGATGGTGGAAGCAGAGGTTCCATCAAACACTTGGAAGAGATCTTCTTATGAACATGACTGTATCCATCAGTGCTTTCTTCTTCTGAAGAAGAAGCAAGCAGACAAACAAACAAACAAAAAACTAGAAGAATTTGCTAAGTCCTGCAAATTCAACTGTCCATGAAATTTAGAAATCAGATGATATGCTGACTTCAAAATACCTGTAGGGACGTTCAAAAACCCCAAACAAGGCAGAAGCAGATGGGAGGAAGAGCAGTAGGAAAGAGTAGGAAAAATCAGAAGCTCAGAGAGTAATGAGTGGAATCATAAGAAGGCAAATTCAGGAAGATCCATAAACATGCAAGTATTGATGGTCGGGCAGTACAAGAGCTGTATTTCTTGTTTGCAACAGTGGATGTCTTGTGCCAGGACAAGGAAAGTTGGTGGCAGAAGTTACGACGGCCCCAGAAATGGAAATCCAGTCTCACACAGAAGAGCAATATTCACAGTGAGCATTCTGGTTCTGTGGCAGTGAAGGAACAAGCCCTTTGCTGTGAAGCCAGGGCTGCCCTCCTTCGTCTCTGTCTATAGGACTTGTCTGCTAACAGCTGGGTCATGAAAAACCAAGTTTTCAATGATATAAACAGTAAGAAAATTTATTGTGAATAAGTATGTGGAAAAGATCTGCAAAGCTTTCCAACGGATACAGATTATTCTCCTAAAAACAGTGTCACTGAGAAAAGATGAACTGCGACCAAACAGTTTGCCATGATTTTAAGGAGTGTAATGGAGCAGTTGCTTCTAAGAAAGAATGCCACAAAGTGGAAATGTAATAATTCCAGGAGAATGCCGAGAGGCAACTGCAGGTTAGAAGACAGGAGTGAGGAGAACTCAGAAAATCAATGGAAGAAAAAGCAAAACCATCATAGAAACGGAAGGAAATCCAGTGGTCATAAGAGAGAATCGACGGTGGGATTAAAAGACGGAAAGGAAATCCAGTGGTCATAAGAGAGAATCGACGGTGGGATTAAAAGACGGAAAGGAAATCCAGTGGTCATAAGAGAGAATCGACGGTGGGATTAAAAGACGAAGGGTTCCTGAAGGATAGAAATGAGAAAAATAAAGTAATATAGTAACACATAGTGAAAAAGCCCCAGAAAGAAAATGATAGCTGTAAATAAATGTCACTGGAATTTTCTCTCTTTTTTTTTTTTTTTTGACACAGAGTCTTGGTCTGTCACCCAGGCTGGAGTACAGTGGCGCCATCTTAGCTCACTGCAACCTCCGCCCCCTGGATTCAAGTGATTCTCCTGACTCAGCCTCCTAAGTAGCTGGGATTACAGGTGCGTGCCACCACACCCAGCTAATTTTTTATATTTTTAGTAGAGATGGGGTTTCGACATGTTGGCAGGCTGGTTGAAACTGCCCGACTTCAAGTGATCTGCCCTCCTTGGCCCCCCAAATTGCTGAGATTACAAGTGTAAGCCACTGCCCCGGCCAGAATTTTCAAAGATGAGTGAAATAGAACAAATAGGCAAAGACATAAATTAAATAAAATGAAACAAATCTGCATGCTGAATGGGCATACTGTGAGCCAGAAAAATACTCACCACAAATGTCAGTATCAAAATATAATTTTGTGAAATTGTTGAACTAGAAAAATGAAAGGAGACATCTTTGGGAAGCAGGTAAAAATACTGTCACTAAATAAGGGAACAAATAGGGCTGGCTTTAGATGTTTCCAGAGTAACATGAGACGGGAAACAATGCTTATAAGACATAGATGGAAATAAATTGTGGCCCAAGGATTTTCATGAGGCCAAGCTCTTCTCTTAGGTGGCAATGCAGAAAAAAACAGTTTTGATCCTGCCAAAACTCAAATTATATTGTTCCTATAAGCCTATGTTGGGGTAATTGCTAAGAATGGGCTTTATTCAACTAAGAGATGACTGAGAAAGTATAGCAAAAGGACTAATAGTAGTGCATGAATATGTTCAATTGTACAAATAAGATTGAAATGGTGGGGGATCAGTGGGACAGGATAAAATATAAATGGTATATGCCCAAACAAGATAAAATGCTATGAGTGATAAAAGTGGGAGAGGAAGAGAGAAAGCGTGTAAGTAGATAGGTTGCTAATTGCTTCATCTATAAAGTTAGATATCAAAGGTATCATTTTAAACTCACAAACCAGTAAATAGAAGCAGTAGTATATTTAATACTACATAGTTAGGTACCAAAAAATGTAATATTATTAAATGAAATGGTCATGGAGAGTAGGGGGAGGAGGAGATAATTGCTATGAACTAAAGAGGGTGCTGGTGATAATGCATAAATTTGCAATTATAAGGGTAATCACCATTAAACAAAAATATTTTTTTAACTCTGTGATGAAAGTACTATTCATGGAGTGCATAGTAAAAGACCTTTACGATATCATGAACACATAAACTAAAACAATAGGTAGAACTGAAGCTTGACATATCTATCACACTAACAAGTTAAATGAGTTTAACTTATCTATTAATACAAACAGACTTCAGGTTGAATTCAAAACCAAACACAACTCGTTGCTAAATGAAAGCAGCAGTCCTAAAACAGAGCTTCAAAAATCATGGAAATACAAGTATATAAATATAAAATAACAGATAGAGATATGCTAGTCAAATGCAATTAAAGAAAACGATCACAAACTTTAATATCAGTCAACGTGGAGTTCAGGCCAGAACAAGACGGACAAGGGCGCTTTGTAATGCCAACTTGTGTGAGTCATAATGAAACACATTAGCCCTGCGCTAAATATAAAATAACAGCCACAGTCATGAAGCAGGGATTAAGGAGACACAAGAAATCGAAGCGAACTGGTAGCAGGAAATCTTAATTTATCTGTCAGTCATGACAGATCAAGTACAAAAAAATATATGGATACAGTAGTTCTAAATAACATTACATGATTGATGGATCTGCATCTAACATTCTATCCTGAAGATACTGAATAAGCCTTTTCAAAGGGGCCCCAGCACTCTCAGTACACATTGTACACCCACATACAGTATACATTGGGTCACAGAGATATCCTAAATAATGCCCCCAAACCACAAAGAGTACAGGCGACCGGGCGCGGTGGCTCACGCCTGTAATCCCAGCACTTTGGGAGGCCGAGGCGGGCAGATCACGAGGTCAGGAGATCGAGACCACGGTGAAACCCCGTCTCTTCCAAAATACAAACAATTAGCCAGGCGTGGTGGTGGCGCCTGTAGTCCCAGCTACTCGGGAGGCTGAGGCAGGAGAATGGCGGGAATCCGGGAGGCGGAGCTTGCAGTGAGGCAAGATGGCGCCACTGCACTCCAGCCTGGGCGACAGAGCGAGACTCCGTCTCAAAACAAAACAAAAACAAGAGTACAGGCAGCGTTCTCTAATAGTTAATGAAATTGGATACTAAAAGTTCTTTCAACCTTTCATATATATATAAACTCTGTCTCCTAATCAGTGACATGCTTAAAAAAAAAAAAAAAGCCCATCTCTTGGGTAATTCTTGGATAAAAGGAGAAATACAAATGAAAATTGGGAAAATGTCTAGCTGCACACTACCTAATGTGGTTGCCATGAGCCGTGTGTGGTTTTTTGTTTTTGTTTGTTTTTGTTTTGTTTTTGTTTAGATGGAGTCTACCTCTGTCGCCAGGATGGAGTGCAGTGGCGCGGTCTCAGCTCACGACAACCTCCGCCTCCCGGGGTTCACGCCATTCTCCTGCCTCAGCCTCCCTAGTAGCTGGGACTACAGGCGGCCGCCACCTCGCCCGGCTAATTTTCATATTTTTTGTAGAGACGGGGTTTCCACCATGTTGGTCAGGATGGTCTGGATCTCTTGAGGTTGTGATCTGCCTGCCTTGGCCTCCCAAAGTGCTGGGATTACAGGCATGAGCCACCGTGTTTGGCCCATGTGTGGCTATTTAAAATTAAATTTAAAATTATATAAAGTTAAATTAAAAATTAAGTTCCTCAACTCACAAATACCGGCCCGCATTTCAAGTTCTCAATACCCATAGATGGCCAATGACATTTCCATTATCCCAGAAAGCTCTATTGGATAGCACTGATCTAGAACACAATTAAAATAGCAACAAGACAGGCGAGAATATATCCGGCACAAGCTAAAGCCATGCACAATAACCTCCTCATGACAGTAACAACAACATACACCAAAAAATGAGGGAACACAACACATTTCTATCTTACCCAAAATGTTGGAAAAAGAACACAAGCCTTGAATGAAGATAAAAGCAGAATTTAACGAGTTAGAAAACAGAGAGAACAGTAGCCCTGATAAATAAATCTATAAACTGTTTATGAGAAAAAACATATAAACTGAAAAACCTACTTTTTGCAAAGGGTAAATATACAATATGAATAAAAAAGAAATAGGAAAGAGAATATAACCAAAATAACAGAGATGATTAAATGAATGAGACTACTTCCCTCAAGTCTCTGGAAATGGTTGAAAACCTGGAGGAAACAAATAATATTGCAGGAAAATTTTTAAAGTAATGATATTAATAATTAAATGTTATGAAATTTAAGAAAACCAACCTATCAACAAATCTCACTTATGAATAGTGATTCCAAAACCCTAAGTAACTGTTAACAAACAGAATTTAGCAACACATTAAAAGAACTATAATCAAGTAGGGTGAAGGCTAGAATTTCAAAGCTGATTCAGTGTTAGGAAATCTACTACATAATTTGTCATCTTAATAGAAAAATCACGTCATTATCTACATAGTCTTTCAAAAGGCATTTAAAAAATTTCAGTAATCCTTCTTGATGAAAATAATAAAGTAGAAATACATGAACACTTCTTTAATAAATATAACACTTGATTAATATCATAAAATTGGTATATCAATTCAAAAGCCCAGTACTAGAGACATTTCTATTAAATATCAGGATGAAATCAGGGATGCCCGCTAATGTCATTATTATTTAATATTCACTGTAGAATTAAATGTAAAATTTGATGAAAAAATTGAGATTTAACAATGGAACAGAAAATGTAAAACCATTGCTATCTGCAGATGACAATAAAACTGAATATTTGGAAAACTGAAGTGAATTCACTGATCAATTTTAAAATTATAAGAGAATATACTAAAGTAATAAGGTAGAAAGTTATTACACCAGAAATCCATAGCTTTCATATATATTAACAGTAGCCCATTAGAAGATATAATGGAAGCAAAGATCCCGTTTACAATAGCAACCCAGAGATAAAATACATAGGAATAAACGCAACACAACATGTGCAAGATTCAGTTGCAAAGCGTTAAAACATGCACCAACATCTGCTCTCAGACCCAACAGTTACAATTTTGGCCATTTATCACATAGCTGTCCGGGCACATATGAAAAGATATATTTTGAGATTATTAGTACAGCACTGTCTGTAATTGCAGACAGAAAATAAGTATCTATTAATAAAGAACTAGTTCATAACATTGGTATATGATTACCCAAGTAATGGGCTATCACACAGCTGTAAAACCAGAATAAGAGAACTTTCTATAGGTGATTATGGAAAGCTCTCCAACCTATAGTGTTATTTAAAAAGCAAGAGTGTGGGATAGTGTAAACAGAGTTTCCCTTTTTGTGTTAAAAAGGAAAAACATAATGATATGTAATCTACTTTTATTTGTATGCCTTCCTACTCTGAAAGGACACATAAAAAATTCATGACAATGGTAACGTGTAGATGAGTAGCAGGCATTTGAAGAGCCTTTTCATTGTATTCCTTTAAATACATTTTAAATTTTTAAACTATATGTGTGAAGTACCTATTCAAAAATAAATATAAAATATGTAGGAGAAATGCACAAAGAGTTTAGAGAATGGTGCATGGCAGCCTAACCTAGGTTTTTTTTTTTTTTTTTTTTTTTTTTAAAAACACAAACAAAAAGCACATATTTTTAACTCAGAATTGGGACGCAGACCAATTGCACCTTTATACCTTATTACTTTAGTATATTCTCTTAGTTTTAAAATGGATCAGTGCATATTACAGGGTGAAGACATTTAGAATACTGCTGATCTTTGACCAAGATCCCGTGCAAAGGTTTTTTTGTTTCGTTTTGTTTTCTGAGACAGAGTCTCGCTCTGTCGCTCAGGCTGGAGTGCAGTGGTGCGATCTTGGCTCACTGCAGCCTCTGTCTCCCGTGTTCAAGCGATTCTCCTGCCTCAGCCTCCTGCATAGTTGGGATTACAGGCACGTGCCACCGTGCCCAGCTAATTTTTTATATTTTTAGTAGAGACCAGGTTTCACCGTGTTAGCCAGGATGGTCTTGATCTACTGACCTCGTGATCTGCCCACTTCAGCCTCCCAAGTGCTGGGATTACAGGCCTGCGCCACTGTGCCTGTCCTTGTTTTTTTTTTTTTTTTTTTTTTTTCCTGGGAACCTGTCTTTAGGTGAAAAACACTTGCTTTAATTTTCTGGCTTGTCCAGTCAGCAGAATGCTTCAACAAATGTCCTGGACAGTTGCCGGGAATCCCCATAGAACAGGCTGAGTTTTCCAAGACGTCCCATTAGTCTTGCTGCCTGCAGAGGCATTCAGAGACAGCAACATTGAATGTGGAAAGATAAACCCAATAGCACTGGTATTAGCTATTTTTCTTGTAAAAATGCAGTATTTTGATGTGACGTTATTGAACCTTCAGTTTAATGACTTCTGCAACCACACCTCTATCCAGCAAAGTCATCTGTATTTGGGCAAATATGCCCACTTTTCTGTTTACTCTGCATACATTATCTTTACTTAAGGTTTTAGAGGGGGATACATCTATTTGGACATCTGTTCTTAAACTGATTATAGGCAGAGTGAGCAAGTTTCGTCCTTGTGCCTGCAGCTGCTGGGAATGCTAAGAGCCCAACATATGTTAGAAGCAAACAATCGCAGACAAAGAGTACAACTTGTTTTTGAAGGTATGTAAGTAAACCCGAAGTTTAAGAGGCTGGGAGTTGCTGCCTTTCTTCCTCCCATCTTGAGTATTAGTTTCTATTTAAAATAAACAAGATTCTAACATGTGCCGGGGACAGATTCGCTTTTTTTGCTTTGGAAAGGAAAGTGCACAGCTGGTGTGAACATTCACCCACTACCCTGACTCTGCACCGCCCCGGCTCCTAAGCAGACGCCCATGTTACCTCTGCTGTTGCTTCAGAAGGCTGCTGCCACCTATGGGTGTCTGTCAGCATCTGCGCAGGTGCGATGTCTCCAAGTGGGGACAGAGGAAGCCCCAACAAACAGGGAGAATACAGGGCACAGAAGGGGACCGTATGGAAGTCAGGGGACAAACAGCATGAGAGCCATCCTCTAAGCCTGCAACCCAGCTCTTTCCAACGAACCTTTGGGTGAAATAAGATGATCTGCTTCAATAGACCCATGGTGGGGAAAGGAGAAACCCCAGAGAAAAAAATCACAACCCTGCATATCAGTTAGACTCCTGGGGCTCTAACCATACTGACTTTTCAAATGAGAACATTTAAACACCACCTTGTGCTTGCCAGCATAGGTCCTGTTTGTTTGTAAGTATATTCCATGATAATATTGCAACAAATAATATACAATTTTTGAATTAGTTCTTTTTTTTCTTTTCTTTTCTTTTTTTTTTTTTGTTTTGTTTGCTTGTTTTTTGTTTTTTAATTCAGACAGAGACTCACTCTGTCACCCAGGCTGGAGTGCAGTAGCATGATCTCGGCTCGCTGCAACCTCTGCCTCCTGGGTTCAAGCGATTCTCGTGCCTCAGTCTCCCGAGTAGCTGGGATTACAGGTGCACGTCCATGTCCAGATAATTTTTGTATTTTTAGTAGTGACAGGGTTTCACCATGTTGGCCAGGCTGGTCTCAAACTCCTGGCCTCAAGTGATCTGCCCACCTTGGCCTCCCAAAGTGCTGGGATTACAGGCATGAGCCACTGTGCCCAGCCTGAATTAGTTCTTAAAAAGTATTTGTTTCACTTGCTTATATCCTATAAATCCCAGAATCACAAACTCTATTAAGTGTTGGGGACTTTATAAAGCAAACAAGCCCACACTTTAACCCCAAGAACCTATTTTAAGATATCCTGGACAAGGAGCCCTTCAGCCTGTGTGTAATGGCTAACTGATGTGTCAACTTAACTGGGCCATGGGTTGCCCAGATAGCTGGTTAAACATTATTCTAGGTTTGTCTGTTTTGGGATTTAAATCGATAGAGTAAAGCCAATTGCCCTTCCTAATATGGGTGAACCTCATCTAGTTCACTGAAGGCCTGAATAGAACAAAAAGGTTTACCTTTCCCCTATTAAAGGAGTTCCTCCTGCTTGATAGCCTTCCCACTGGGATATGGGTTTTTTTCTTGCCTTCAGACTCAAACTGAAACACTGGCTTTTCCTGAGTCTGAAGCCTGCTGGCCTTTAGGCTGGAACTAAACCCTCAGCTCTCCTATGTCTCCAACCTGCCCACTCTCCCTGGTGACCTTGGGATTTCCCAGACTTTCTAATCATGTGAGCCAATTCCTTAGAATTAAATCTCTTCGTGTATATACACGCATCCTGTAGGCTCTGTTCTCTGGAGAACCAAGCTAATATGCTGTGTTAAAGCATTTTCAGAGATAAGGAATTCATGTGCTAAGTGAATCCAAGACCAAGCAGGTAGCCCCTAAGAGAGCCAAGAGCTGGACTCAGAAATTTCATCTTCTCATGGCCTTCCCTGTATTCATCCCTCCATCCTTCTACTCCTCCCTTCATTCAGCAAGCATTTGTTACCTAGAGCTAACAATTGGGCTACTTTACAGTTGGCTTAAAATAAATATTTTGCAATGACCTCCTTGCCTAGAAACGCAATCACACTCAGCATTTCAGCAGCACACAATACAGTCGTGCCTGCCTTCCCCAACAGCATCCCCTGCTGGTTTTCCTCCTACTTCATCAAGGGTCCTCTTCATCAGTTCTCTTTGCTGGGTCTTGCTCAGGTACGTGACATAAATGTCACAGGGTAACAGGCTCCAGTCTGGCCACCTTCTCTTCTCTACCTGTACCTTCCCGTTAGGTGCACTCATCCCGTCTCTCAACTCATATGTTGAGTCCCAGACTTACATTTCTGACCCTAAACTTACCTCAGTGCTCCAGATTTGCATATTCAACTGTCTACTGTGTAGATATTGACTGAGTGACTTACATTTAACACATTCCAAACAGAGCTCTTGATTTTCTCCATTTATCCCCATGCTGTGCTCAATGACCCTGGGCACATGACGTCAGGCCCTCCTGAGTCTGTGTCGTGGGCGTGCCCTTAACCTTGGCAAAGGGAAAATTCTAAACTTTCTAAATTGATTGAGACCTGTCCCAGATATTTCAGGTTTACATCCCCTACACTTCATCCACATTGGCTTAGCTCATTCCTGCCCATCTATTCCCTCTACTTAGAACGGTCTTGTACTACCTCCTTTCATGGCTGACTTCTCATCATTCAGGCCTCAGTTCTGCGCTTATTCCACAGAATCCCTCCCTGACCATGTCCCTGTCACTGTCATTGATGTTTATTTCCTTCCTAGCCCTTTTCACCTTCTGAAATGGTTTCTGCTTTTATCTACTTGTATCTCTGCCCCACCGCCTGCCCACACACACACTAGAATGTAAGTTCATCCTGTTCTCAATGATTTTATAAAACCAATAGATGCTCAGTAATGTTCACTGAATGGGTAACAAATGAATCCATCTCAAAAGGTGTTGGGAAACACTAAAGCACTACTTTTCAGTGTCCCCAGAGGCAGATAGCAAAAGAAGCAGGATCTAGTGCTGTGTCCCCAGTGAACTCTGCCTCTCACCGAGCTCTCCTTCAGTCTTCCATTTTTTTTAGGAACCTCCTGCTTTGGCCCTGGCGTTGCCACTGTGTTGGCCTTAAGTTTTGTCCCATGATTAAAGAAAGAAATTTGCCTTTAAACAGTACAAATTCTCCTTTCCAGTTAAATTAGGGTTAAACACTGTCAGTGTAGCAGCATTTCACTCCAAAGGACAATATATACCAAACTGGATCACATGGCTGGTGTGGTTTCTTGGTGACCCAAGTCATGTTCATTTTTAAAATGAACTTGTGAAGGCATCAGAGGCTCTAAATGAAATCAGCATGCGCTTGCAGTTTCCACTGCCTTCAGCTTTGTTCCTCTAAAACCATAGCATCACACTTTTTTTTTTTTTCTGATCCAGAAATCTTGCTTCATCTCCTGGTTTTGATGTGTGTCGTTAGTGTGCACTGTGAAGTGACTATTGTCTTCTTCTCCATTTGTGGAAATTGTAGATCTTTTTGATCTCATATGAGCACTGAAAAAAGAGACTTAAAATGCAACTTGTCATTTCCTGAACATGTTATCTGATGTACCCAAACTTTGGTTTCCTCGCCGGTGACAAAGTGTGGGTCATAACATCTTCCCCCTGTATTTTAAAGGATCAAGGGAAATCACACATGGAAATGCATTTTGGAATCTGTGAAGTCATATGTCAATTGCTTGTTGTTGTAATTTTACTGATAGTAAGACATTTAAAAAATGACATCGTGGTATGGTTGCAAGGTCACTGGACCAGGAAACAGACACCTTATTCCTGACGTTGGTCTTGAAACCACACTGAGACACAGGGTCTTGACCTTGACAATGAACTAGATTAAATCATCCTGCATGTCAAGAAAACTCTAATGTATAAAACTTTGCCATTATCAATAGGGCTTCAGGTATTAAAATGAGGAAACAGCGTCTTCTTTCTTTTTCAAATCTCTATACACTATATCTGTAGGAAAAATGACATTCCATTAAATTGCATAGAATTAAATTACTCAGTAATTTCATACTTACTATTGCATAGTTTTTGGCACCCACCATCTGCTGGACACTCTTACAATAATTCAAGCTTTTATTCTATATGACTTCGAAAGCAGATTTACTTTACATTATCTCATGTGACTTTCTGAAATGCCTTCAATGGAAGGTAGGACCAAGATTGCCAGGCCCACTTTACAGAAAGAGAAGTGGAAGGTAAGAGAAATTAAAGGAGC